>NC_048220.1:50432345-50528947 GCF_002007445.2 Ailuropoda melanoleuca | reverse complement strand
GACGGGAGCCGCCGCCTGCGGGCCGCCCTGAGGACTCGGCCGCGGCGCAGGCCCACGCTGGCCTCCAGGGCCCTGGGCGCGCGTCCAGCTGCCCGCGGTCGGCCCGGTCCCCCGAGGGGCGTGTGACGCGCCCCCAGGTGCGCCGGCCTCCTCGTCAGCGCCACCATTTTGTGTGAGGGAATGCCGCCTTCTTCTTTGGCTGGCCTCGGATCGTGTTCGGCTCCCCAGCTGCTGCGTGCCGAGCCCTCTCCCCTCCCACTGCGCCCCACCTGGAGCCTGGCCGTGCTTGCCGGTGGCCCTGGCTTGGTGAAAAGCGGACCTGGTGAGGCGGCGCGCTGAGGCGTTTAGGCTCGGGTTCAGCCACGCAGGTGGCCTCCGGAGATGCTCTGACCACCTCCCTTGCCTTCGGCCTCCTTTGGAATAGATACCGTATAGGTTCTCTTCTAGAATGCGGGTCATTGCAATTTTGTTCTAATTCTTAGTTGCCCATTGTGCAGTTTTTCGAGGCCTGTGCCCCAGGAGATCGATGGGTGAAGCATTGAGCCCTGGGTTGTTTATGCTTCAGGGACCTGGATTACATTTACTCCCATTATTTTCCTTTGGGAGAAATGATGAAACATCTTACTCCATTTTCAGCTTCTGGAAATTGGTGTGGGTATCTTAAATTATTTTAGGTTATTAGATTAGAGTAGATTCTAAGATAACCACCTGATGCAGGCCCTTCCCCCTTTGAGAGATCCTTTGGAAACCTCAATTAAAATGCTCCCTTGTGAGGATTTTTGAAAGGAGTGGGGCTGGCCGAACAGGTTACTCGAAGACTTCCGGAAGGAAAAGTTGTAATTGTGATTCAGAACTGTCACACAATTTGTCATTTTCAAGATTCCTGAGAATTTGGTAATTCTTGTTTTGATTTATCTTCTGGCAAATGTACCTAAGTACCTAGTGGATTATATTTGTGCCATTTGTATTTTATCACTGCATCACAGGGATTAAAATCTGGCATGGTGGCTGTTGCATAATACTCACGTTTGGGCCTTGGAGGGAATTCACCAAAATGGGTCTGCGTTTCATGTACCACGTATCATCTGCTTACATTGATGGATTGATTGCACCTAAAGTGTACCGGTTATGTTTGCAAACTATAGCTTGTTTTTCTCCTACAGGAGGAAAGATTTTTAGTGCCTAATATCCACCGGACTGAGTTTTCCTGTTGAGGGGAGAAGGGGGAGGAGGAGGAGGACAGGGAATGAAATAGACGAACCTGGGAAATGACCATTTGTGATAAGACTTAATAGTACAAACAAAGATAAAACATCAGTCTTTAATGAAAGCTTGCAGGTGTCATAGTAGCCTCCTCTCTTTGAGTTTATGATGAGGATTGGTTTAGGGGACTTAGAAATAGATTGAGTAGCAATATCAGCCTGCTGTATGAGTGATTGTAATAACCTGAGATGCTTTACCTGTGGGATTTAAGGTTGTAAAAAGTTTCAAATTAGTCCTACCTGAAATTAGTCCAAAATAGTATTAGAATCATTACAAGTGGTATCATTTTCTAATAAAGGTACAGTATATGCCAAACAAAGGGCTTAACTCTGATTTGGATCAAAGTATTTTATAATAAGATGTTTTTGAGTAAAATTTCATTGTCGCTCTTCTTATGAAATAACTCAACTTTTTTTCGAATAGTTGAAGACTCCTCCATTAATTCTTTCTACAAACAAGTAATTTCTTGTCATGTACCATTCCTAGCAGACACGTCATGCCTCTCATGTACGACATGTTCCAGGAGGAGAATTTTGGAGGTGAAAGGGACATAGAGAGATGAGTCTTGTTTTAGGGAACTTGGAGCAAGCACACATTGTTTGCTAGGGGTTGCAGGTACCCTGATTGGTTCTGTCTTAGGTCCACGGGGAACAAGATTGATCCTCCCAGCAAGTTGCATGTTTGAGCCAGACACAATTCCTACACCTTTACATTGATTCTATTAATACACAGGTTACAAAAGTTCAGTGAATCGTTACTATTGTATTTTATTAACTCCAGCTTGGATTAATATGTTTTGAGATTTTGAGCATCATGTTACCAATGTTTGAGAAATTGAAAAAAAAAATCTTAATGTTTTTCTCCATTAACTCCTACCCCCCCCCCCTTGTTTTTAAAGATTTGTTTGGGGGGGGAGGGAGAGCAAACAAGCAAGCAAGCATGAGCATGGGGAGGGGCGGAGGAAGAAGCCGGCTCTCTGCTGAGCAGGGAGCCCGCTGCGGGCCTCCATCCCAGGACTCGGGGATCACGACTTGATCTGATCCCAGTCAGACGCTTAACTGACTGAGGCACCCAGGCGCTGGATCGCCTAGGAGAAAAATTACGGAGGTAAAAGGGACCTTGGACATGGAGAGATGAGTCTTGTTTTAGGATAGTTTTACCTTGGGGGGATGGGGGAGGGGTAGGGGGAGAGGGAATACGGTCTCAAGCTGACTGACTGCTGACTGCGTAGCGGGGGGGGGCGGGGCTCATCTCACCACCCTGAGGTCTGACCCGAGCCAAAATCAAATCTGCCGCTTAACCTGCTGGCGCCCGGTCAAACCCTTTAAAAACCTTAACGTGTGTTACGTTCGGTTATGTGCCTAAAAATGCAAAGGGATTTACTTTTTAAAGGTAATTAGAATATAAGAGGAGTGAGTATTCAGGCAGAGTTTCCAAAAATACTGATGAAGGATTCTGTAGAAAGGATTGTTGGTTGAACAGGAATTGAAACAAAACCTTCCTGTTTCAACCCATTTCTAAGATTTTGTGATTCTAAAATGAAAAACGAACTGCATGATTAGATTATTTTCTCTTCACACATCATTAGGCTTTTGATTCGTTGTATATTTAACCCCGAAATTTAAGTTCTAAATTTGGTATGCTTCGAGGGTAGTAGGATATTTCACAATTCTTTCCAACAACAACAACAACAACAAAGTTACTCAGAGTTGAATTTATTAAGAAAAAGGTGTCATGGTTTAAAAATAATCAGGGAAAAGCTGATAATTTACTAAAGACATCCTAAAATAGACTCATTCAGTTTCAGGGCTGGTATAAACTTAAGGTTTATCTGCTCTGTAAGGGGGAAGTACTCATTTAGCCCCACCTCTTCTTTGTCTGGAAAGTTTGTGACTTACCACATATTTTAAAAAATACGTCATTTTTAGGTACTACCTGCTCCGGGGAGATGTTAGTTTTAGGCTACACCAAAGGTAGCTTTCATTTTATTCAGCAAACACCAAGTGTCTATTTTATGGTTAAAGGGACACAAAAAGAAATAGACCTCACTTTCATAGAGTTCATAGTTAAGTATTGTGGATTAAAATGTTAACGATTCCTTAAAATCTAAATGCATACAGATTTTTGCAACTGTGGGTTGTGCAGTGGAGAAGGCTCAGTTCCTGAAAGAAACTGAGGAGGGAAGGAAACTAAGAAATAGAATTGAGAGAGAGAGTGTCCAGGGAAGGAGAGGAACATTGCAGCGGCAGATTGTTAGTTGGCTTTGGTCTATAATAAGGTCGGGGGGCGGGGGTGAGGTTGAAAATAATCCACTGAATTTGGGAGTTGAGAGGTTACTGGAGGCCTTAAGAGTACTATCAGTGTAATGATGAGGGGAGAAGCCAATTGAGGAATGAATAGGAGTGTAGAAAATGTCAAAGATCTTGACTTTTTGTTACACGATAATTGGTAAAGAAATAAACTGTATTATTAAATAATTTGATAGTCTGATATCTTTTCCATATAAATACCAGTACTTTCAAGTTTGGATCGGTCCCTGATTCATACACTCTGATTCTTTACTTAACAGTAGTTGTTACTCAGAGGCAGTATAATAATCCGAAATTCAAGGCAAGTAGACGTGGGTTTGAAATCTGGCTTTGGTGTTTCTAGCTGCCTTTTAAGATACTTAATCTCTCTGGGCCTCAGTTTCCGAATTTGTAAAAGAGTAGTTACAATAGAGTCTATCTTAAAATGTTGGCAAGAAATGAGTGTGATCATGTCTCTAAAGGTGAGGTATTAGTATTATTTTCATCAAGGAAATTAGGATAGTTTTTGAGTACCAAGTTCAATGTTCCTCATCTTTTTCTCCCTTTTATTATCTTCTCATACCCACCCTGTGTACAGCATAATACTTTGTTGAGGTATATTTCAAAGCAACGATTTACTTTTTCACTTTTAAAATGGTGATCTGCTTATCAGTCAACTTTTGCACTGCATAAAGTATAAGCCCTTTAAACCCTTTGTAGCTTTTTTGGATTCCAGGCTAAGAACCTATCTGGTTTTTTAATTTATTTTTTAAGTAATCACTGCACCCAGCGTGGGGCTTGAACTCATGATCCCAAGACCAAGAATTGCAAACTCTTCTCACTGAGCCAGCCAGGTGCCCCAGAACGTATCTTCTAATTTTAAATCTGGTCCTGTTTTCTGTTATTTGTGCTCAAGATGGAAAATATAGCTGAATTTAGCAAAAAGCCAGCATGTTTGGAGTCTTAATATTTAGCTTTGGAATATAATGTGTATCTAAAAGTACTTGAAATTAGTTTTAAGGCTGGGGAGATTTATTGATAATATTTTTTAAACTATAAAAAAGAAATTGAAGTGATTCTGAATAAATTTTGTTTGGAGAATACTTTTTTGTATCTGAGCAGCTTCTCAGAATGCCCCCAAAAAAGTGCATAGTTTTATAAAATGATTCATATGGTTTTACAGTTTGATGTACAAATGACCACTCAGCTAAAGTCTGTGTGCTCTTGGCCCTCCTTTCCAGAACTCTGACACTGGCTTGGATGGAGACAAGGGACATTTTTGTGCATGTACTTACAGAGGGGCGGAGAGAGGTTTCTCCTATCCTGAGTTTGAAAATACCAGCTGTAACTAACAGTAGTCTTTGATTAGCTGGTTGGCTGTGCTTTCATGTGGGTGTAATTCATGTGGGTGTAATTCATTTGTGGGTAGCATTTATTTTGGAACGGCTCATTCTTTTTACCCTTGAGATACATGCAGAATAACTCTTAAGTTTTCATTTGCATATTGACTCTTCAGATATTTGAAGGGCAACTTTTTTTTTTTTTTTTTTTTTTTTAAGATTTTATTTATTTATTTATTTGACACAGAGAGAGACAGCCAGCGAGAGAGGGAACACAAGCCGGGGGAGTGGGAGAGGAAGAAGCAGGCTCTTAGTGGAGGAGCCTGATGTGGGGCTCGAACCCAGAACGTTGGGATCATGCCCTGAGCCGAAGGCAGATGCTTAACCACTGCGCTACCTAGGCGCCCCCGATTGAAGGGCAACTTTCTGGCCTCTCTTCCCGGAAGGCTTTCCTTCACTAATTTCTCCCAGTTCCTGTTCCTCATCTATTGTACCATAGTATCTAGATCCTTTGCCGTCCTGGCTGTTTTCCATTGGAGGCATTCCAATTTTTTAGTGTGATTTTTCTTAAAATGTGATCATCTGAGTGGAATCAAAAACTGTGGATGCTGTCTGACCCATGAAGAGTGCAGGGATATTTTTCCATCTCTGGATCCGGACAGTTACAACCTTGATAAAAAAGCCCTATTCTAGGGCTTTAACTTAAGAAGAACTTGCTCTTGGGGTGCTTGGGTGGCTCAGTCAGTTAAGCGTCTGCCTTTGGCTCAGGTCATGATCCTGGGGTCCTGGGATGGAGCCCTGCGTCCAGCTCCCTGCTCAGCAGGGAACCTGCTTCTCCCTCTCCCTCTCCCCCTGCCTTGTATTCTCTCTCTCCCTCTCCCTCTCTCTCTCTCAAATAAATAAATAAATAAATAATCTAAAAAAAAAAAAAAACCCACCAAAAACAAAACCAAAACAATCTTTAAAAAAAGAAAAACTGGCTCTTGGTTCATGTTGAGTCTACTATCATCTGAAACTCAAGGTCTTACGTGTCTCTGTCCTTCAGTGAATAATTTAAAAACTATAATGTAACTTAGTGAATTTCATTTTTTCTTTAGCTCCGTTTTGTTGTAATTAAATATTTGGTAGGCATTTTACTTTGACACTTTTTATGTTTCCCTTTTAACTTGAAAACAGTTGGTTTTGTTTCTTATTTTTGAATTTTTGGAAGATATTTCATAGCTTTTATATTCTCTGAGGCCTGAATTTTTTACTCATTACTTTCTTGTGCCCATTGTGAGATGTGGCTGCACTGACTGCATGTCTTACCCACTATCTTATGTTATTCTCAAGTTTTTGATATTGCAGAGAGTGTGGCTCAGAGTATTTTCATGCATGCTTCCTAGAATATCTCTAGTTGTGTACATGAGCAACATAATACGTGAAACCATTATTATTTCTCAGGTATTTGAACCCATTTACATTCTTACCAGGGTGTCTGAGTGGTCCTGTTGATTCACTACCTTTCTAACACTTGATAGATTTCTTAATTTTTGCTTATGTAGTGGGTACAAAATGGTATTTAATTGTGGCCCCAATTTGTCATTTTCCTGATTATGAATAAATTAGAGAATCTCTTAATTAAAAAAAGTTGGCTTTGTATAGTGTAATAACCATTTAAAAAATTTTTTTTTAAGATTTTATTTCATTTATTCGACAGAGATGGAGACAGCCAGCGAGAGAGGGAACACAAGCAGGGGGAGTGGGAGAGGAAGAAGCAGGCTCACAGTGGAGGAGCCTGATGTGGGGCTCGATCCCAGATCGCCGAGATCACGCCCTGAGCTGAAGGCAGACGCTTAACCGCTGTACCACCCAGGCGCCCCTCCATTTAAAAATTCTGAAGACAGTGGATCATAGTTATTAGAACAGGCATTAAAGTTTCAAGACAGGATATTGCAAGATTTAAAAAATCTAACTCCTGAGGAGTTATGTTGGCCTTTTGTCATGACCTGGGAACCTGGGCACCAGGTTAAACCCCTTGGAGACAGATTGCCTAAGTTTAGAACCTGATTGCCCCTTAGTAGCTGTGTGAATTTGAGCAACTTACTCAACCTTCCCACACCTGAGGCTCCTCACTGGGAGACTGTGTTAAGAATACCTGCCTCATAGAGTCATTTGGAGGAATCAATGAAATAACATGTGTAGAGCATTGTGCCTGTTGCAAGGCAAACAAGCCATAAATGGTAGTTCTGTCATCATCAGAGAACATGTTTGAGTTTTAAAAAATAATTATAAATGAATTTTTGATGATACTACCCCTTTGTAAATTAAGAGCTTTTTTCCCTTTTTTCTTCAAGTAACCAAGTATAGACACCTAAGTTATTTGTTAGAAGGCACATCAGATAATTTGACCCAAATGGATTATGCTTCCCTGGAGTTCTGAGCCTGGTAGTATAGACAGATGAAGAAAAAGAAATCACATTAACATGTGATAAGTATATTAAAAGAAGTATTCACAAGGTACTTACCAGAGTTTCTCAGCTTGTCTCCCTTCAGTTCTACCTATTAATCCATCCTATGTACAGTTGTGGGACAGATTGTCTGAAAGCATAGGCTCGAATGTCTCTTTCCTGCTCAAGATCGTTAAATTGTCTTCTGTGTCCCAAATAAAGTCCAGCTCTTTAGTCTGTTGTTTTTGGCCTTTCATATTCTGTCCTCAGTTGATTTTCCTTGTGTTCCTACCACTACTTAATACACCTTAAGTCTTTTGGTAAATCCAGCTGCTTTCCATTTTCAGCATGCTTCCTGGCTTCCATTTAGTGTGCTCCATCTTTTCAGAGGGTTTTCCCCTCTGTCTCTGCCTGTTGAAACTCCATATGTTGGTTTTCATCTGGCAGCAGAACCTTACACGTCTCATCTGTGGCCGTTCTTCCTCCTAGCACCACTGTGTGGTTTGTTTATACAAACTTTTGTTCAGTAACTCATTCATTCATTTATTTAGTAAATATGTGTTTAAGTCAGATAGGAAGGTTACTACTCTCGCTTACCTCTTTTTCTCCTAGGCTTACTGCCAGTGAGAATTAAGAAAACAAGTTTTCCTAATCTGGGCGTGCAAACCCATCTGAGGTTGCAAGAGGTTTGCAGGAACAGGTGTGTGGGGCCATGGGTGGAAGTGCAGAGTTGGAGAAGCCTGAAAGGGAAAGAGGTGTGGGAAGCCTGTGGTTCTGAATCTGCTTTTTCCAAGTTGGTAGTATATTCTGCCCATAGTGGCAACCCTTGGTTACATTTCTTAGTTGTGTAGTAAAAATATTAGGCGGTGGGGTGGTGGTCGTGGTGATTATGACCCAACAGAGTATTTCATAAATCGTATGCCAAAATTAAGCACCAAGTTTTGTTTTGTTTTTGCTTTTGTCTTGGGCTAGATGTGTTTCCTTTAAAGTGACAGCATCAGTCTTCTTCCTGGTGCTAAATCAGACAAGCCTCTGAGATACTTTATGCTGAAGATATCTACAACATTGTACATATTGTTGAGACTCCTGTTTTTAACAATTGCCTGTGTCCTTGAGTTTTACTGTGCCAAAGCTCCTGTTAACTTTAATGAAGCGCTATAAAATTAGATCTGTTATGGGGTAAAGAAGTCAGGTAAAAGGATTTTAGTTGGTCTGATTTTTGAAACGAAAGACAAAATTTTATGGTGTATTCTTTTAAATAGTTATTTTGTTTTTGTTTATTTTGTTTTTTTCCTGAGTTTGGAAACTGCTTCTGTGAGATTGATTATAAACAGTGTTCAGTAATCCAGGTCATGAAGTACTAGAGTATCTGGCATGTTCTAGAGGAAAATGTATTCTTTTTTGCGGTACAGTATGTAGTCGGTCAAGTGGAAGCTTCATTTATAAGCACATTCCTGTTTCTTTGCATATGTATCTGAGTAGTGTAAGTAGCTAGGTCTTGCTCAAAGTGTATGGATAGTAAGATATTTAGCATCCATTCTTGGCTGTAGTAAAATTTAGTATTTTGTGTTGTGACTCATTTTTGCTTGTGAGTCTTATTTCAGCCATATGAGCCTTGTTTCTCCTCTCCAAGATAGAACCCCAACCCCCCAAGTCACATTCTCTCTCCCTTGCAGTTTGGATACAGGCACGTTTAGTAAACTGAATTTTGTCAGTCACATGCATATCCAAGAGAGATTGCACATTCATTTTTAAAGGATTTCTTATATCTAAGACTGTCTTCCTGAATATGAAGAGAGAATTAAATTCGTAGAAAGAAAATTTGTAAGACTTCTTCTGATAGATGTAAGCAATGTTTAACCATCTTGGGACTCCTAAAATGCTCTACTTTTAGACATAGAGTTGTGATAAAAAGAATAGGCATCAGTGCCAGACTGCCTGAATTCAAATACTTGTTCTGCCACTTAACTAGAGTGTGTCCTTGAACAAGTTACTCAACTGCTTTGCGTCTTAGTTTCCTCACCTGGCGAGTGAAGATCATTAAATTCCTCAGAGTGTGTTAGTGATAAAAACTGTATCCGGGAATATATGTGAAGTGTTTTTAATAGAACCAGGCTCATAGTCCATTTCTTGGCTCAGTGATTATTACTTCAAAAGATGATTTTGCTTCCTACTTAAAATAAAAATATTAGCAACAAGTATGAAATCTTTCCAATTTCCTGCCCCATTAGCCATAAACTTACAGGCAGTCCTCACCCACAAGTAGTCAAACCTGTCATTTCTCAGAAGACAGGAGAGGGTTTGTGAGCAGCCTTGAGCCCCCCTGAGATTTGAAAGTTAGAGCGGTTTGTTCACTAGTTTCATTTTGTCATATTCAGAGCCTTCAGCTCTCACACTGGAGGATTAATGTAGGATTTAGAGCCTTGTGTAGGGCAGGAGGGATAGAAGAATAGAGGGTAAGATACAGAGAGCGTTGAGCTCATGTAGTGCAGGGGCTAGGTTAGTATGGAAAAAATGATGTCGGAGAAGAGTGAAAAGGGAAGAATCAAGAGAAGAATCAAAATAAGGTTCAGAAGCAGGCTTTTTGTGAAAAGGTTGAGAGCGTTACTGATTATGTTGCCTGGATACCTAACCTATTTTCAGTGTTGGGGAAACAATCGGGAGAGGTAGGATCATGACTTGGATTCGTTGAGATAATTATTTTTTTTTCTAAGAACTCTTTCAGCACTAAAATGTCTGTATTTTTATTTATATTCTTCTCCCCCTAAAGCCTCCAAATGATGATAATCTATAAGAATCTTGAGAATTTAGGAACCAAATTTATAAAATACATTGCTCCTTTTTAAGAGTATAGTTGACATCTAATAATTAACCTTAAATGGGGAAAAAAATCGCAATAGTAGGAATAAAACTGTTTTCTCTTTTTCATATTATCTTCCTAAGAACATTTATTCTTTCAAATAGTTATATAATTTTTCTGGAAAAAGGGGTGGAATTATTAAAAGATGGATGTAAAATAGCTGATGGGCATCTTAAAATTCTTACATAAGAGGTATTAGTATTGTGTTTTTATACAAGTTAGCCAGGATTAATGAGCATAACATTTGCTTAATTTATAAATTAATTTGGACACTTTTTACACTTCATTATCCATTCTGCGTAAATTTTTTGATGAGTTAGTTTGCTCAAGGCAACACTAAGCTTTCTCATTCATGTAGAATCTGGTTAGCCCTTTGGTTTATCCCATGGTAAAGCATAAAGTACTTGACAGAATTTGATCTGACAGCTTTACAGTTATGTAACACAGAACAGAAGCTTAAAAACAACAAAAAAGGGGGAGAAGTGAGTGATTTATTATAGCAACCTATATTCTCTTTAGAGCCTTACCATTTTTCTCTTGCCTCTAAACTGTAGGAGACCCACCATAAGGCTAGTAATTTACAGTCATAAGTTAACCAGTATATATTTTTTTATAAACAGTTGTAAACATTTAGAGGTGAAAAGGTGCTTAGGATTATCCTGTCCAGTTGCATCACATTACCAATGAGAATACGGAAGCTTAAAGAGGGTAAGTAACTTCCCCCGGGGTCACGGACTTAGCTAGTGGCACAGCTGACCCAGGAACCAGGGTCATACATAAAATTCCAATTCCAGTTGCTCTTTTCTTGTGTAATATGTGAATAGAATATTTAATAACAAGGGAATTATTATTTTATAAAAGGAGATTTCATATAACTATGACAAATAGATTTTGCATACTGAGTAAAAATAATAATATTGGAAGGTATATTTAATTGTCTGGATTCCTGTTCTTTTAGGCCTACTAGTGGTATGACATTCTGTTTCTTCATCTATAGATTGGGGCTAATAAAAATATCTCACTATATTTTCAATGTGACCATCTCTTTAAAGTCTGGTATATGGTCACTTCTCAGTAAATGTTACCTGCTGTTATTAACTGATCTATAATAATTTCTAGTTCTTTCATCTTCACTTAATTACCAGTGGTGATTATTTAGCCAATAAAACAGCACCGAGAGCAACTAGTAATAAAAGTAATGGATTTAAGGACAGATTTGCAGCCCAAAAGGGGTGTGTGTTGGGGGGGGGCTTTGGAATTAGAGAAATATTTTCAAATTCTTTTCATTTTAAAAACTATGATGCTGTAGTTGTTTTTAAACTATATTCAGAAATCACAACTACTTAGTGGCATTTCTCTCCCCAGTAATGCTCTTTATGCAAATTTCAAAGTTTTTAAATTGTTGGGACTGCAGGAAAACAGAATTTTTTTCTTTTTGTGTAAGTATGTGAATATTCTTTAATAATAAGCCCAGAAGCAATTATTTTTCTATTTAAAAATGGCCATCCAAAAAGACTTAGGAATGAAAGATAATGAATTCTGTTTTTACACTGTAATTAATTTAGTCATGTTGTACTTGCCTTTGATTTGTAATAGTATTTTCTTACGGTAAAAGCACTCCTATACCTATAGTGAAATGTTTTCTAAAATGCGCTGACATAATACTGGTGGTTTAGAAGACATTTTTAAGTGGTATTCAAGTGAACATTTAAATAATGGTAGTTAGAAATTTTAATGCTGATTAGGAAAATGTATAATCTATTATATCACATTGGTGGTTTTATAGTTAAGGGTAAATAAAATGTTTCTAAAAAAGTGAACTGAGATTCTGATACATCCTGCAACATGGATAAACCTTAATACCACTATGCTAAGTGAAATAAGCCCGGCAGAAAGGGACAATTATTGTGTGATTCCACTTACGAAGTTCCTAGACTAGGCAAATTCATAGAGACACAGAATAGAATGGTGAATAGCAGGGGAGAGGGTAGAGGGAACGGGGAGTGATTGTTTAGTGGATACAGAGTTTCTATTTGGGATGGTGAAAAAGTTCTGGAACCCAGAGAGAGGTGATGGTTGTACAACAGTGGGGATGTACTTACTGACACAGAACTATAAATCTAGAATTAGTTACAGTGGTAAGTGTGATATGCATGTTTTACCACATTAAAAAAGAGGAGGGAAGGAAAGATGGAGAGAGGTGTGTGTGTATTTTTAAAGAAGCGAATTGAGGGGCACTTGACTGGTTCACTTGGTAGAGCATTTGACCCTTGATCTTGGAGTTGTGAGTTTACTTGGGTGTAGAGCTTACTTAATAAAAAAAAAAATTAAGAAATGACTTGAGAAATACATTAGTTAAATAGCGATACAGGCATTTAACGCCCTGGGAGAAATGTTCATGGTGGTATGCAAATTATTGAAGGTTGGAGAGCACTAGGATAGAGGACAGACAGATCAATGGCTTAGGGAGACCAACTCCTGTTTCTGGCTCACTCTGCTGTAAACTAGTGGGTGGGTCCACACATGCATGACACTTCCCTGAAGCGTATTAGATAAGAAGCCCAGACCTCTAAGACTGTTTACTGCCTTAAAATTGTCTTATTCTGGGCTGTGCCATTGGTTCTTTATTCAGATCACGTGCTTTACCTGTTTATTAGAATTGTCTTCCAATAATGAAACCAAAAAAATGCACTAAGACATGACGTTAGCAATTAAAATCTTTTAAGAACTGTAATTATCATAGTAACAATAGATGAAAGAAAACTTGCTGTTCAGTCAAGATTCTTTTTCCTTCCATGTCCATTTTGTATTCTTTATCTAGAATGCTGTATTATTTTTGTATGGTTATAGTCAACTGTGCTTTTGTAGGCCAAGTTTTTGACAGCAGGCTTCAAACATTAACTTATGTTTCATCCTTTAGATTATGATTACTGATAGCAAATGAAATTTTTATTATTTAAAAAAAATTTTTTTAAAAGATTTTTAGGGGCACCTGGGTGGCTCAGTCAGTTGGGTGTCCAGCTCTTGATTTTGGCCCAGGTCATGATCTCAGGGTAGTGGGATTGCCTGGCATTAGGCTCTGAGTCTGCTTGTCCCTCTCCCTCTGCTCCTTCCCTGCTCACGGTCTCTTTCTCAAATGAATAAATAAAATCTTAAAAAAAAAGAAAAGATTTTTAAGTTCTCTCTTCAGCCAAGGTGGGGCTCAGACTCACAACCTCAAGATCAAGAGTCACATGCTCCACCTACTGAGCCAGCCAGGTGCCCCAGCAAATGACAAAAAAAACAAATTTTTTTTAAAGTAGGCTCCATGCCCAGTGTGGAGTCCAACGTGGGCCATGAACTCACAACCCTGAGATCAAGACCTGAGCTGAGATCAAGAGTTGGATACTTAACTGACTGAGCCCAGAGCAACCCCAGCAAATGAAATTTTTAAATGTATTTCATTCATAGCTTGTTCTGGTAGCTAATTTTCAAGAGAGTCTTTTGAGTTGGTTTAAGGGAAATGGTGTAATGGTAATCTTTCTTGAGCTTCATCTAGTCAGTGGTATGGTATGTTAAATGTCTCAATGTTTTACTTGGATAAAAGCTGGGATCTTGTCTATAAGAGAGTAAAAACAATACATTCCCTTAACTAGTGTCCTAATTATGCATCTTTCATCCATTACTGACCATTTGTTTTGTGTTTTTAGTTTCACCTAAATTTTTTTTTAAAGATTTATTCATTTATTTTAGAGAGCAGGAGCGAGCAGAGGGGAGGGACAGAGAGAGAAAGAGAACCGTGAAGCAGACTCCTCACTGAGTGCAGAGCCCCATGCAGGGCGCGATCCCAGGACCCAGAGATCATGACCTGAGCTGAAATCAAGAGTTGGACACTCAACCAACTGAGCCGCCCAGGCACCCCTGGTTTCACCTAAAATCTTAATCTTCATTAGAATAGTTAGATATATCTGTAGAATGTAATGTTGTATTTTCTTAGTTTGCTCTTATATACTGACTTTGATAGAGATAAAAAGATTTGCCCAAACTAACAAATAAGCTTCTTTCACAGTAGAGCAACTATTTTATTTCATTGTGCCTTTTNGGGGCTCGATCCCATAACGCCAGGATCACGCCCTGAGCTGAAGGCAGACGCTTAACCACTGTGCCACCCAGGCGCCCCCTCACTCTAACATCTTAATTACGTAAGCTCTCGGTTGATCTCCCTTGAAACGTAAAGATTTTTTTTTTCCTCTTTATAAATTGGCTAGAAATCTTGTGGTATTGCTTTCATCAGTAGTTTCACAAATTTTTCTTCCTTTCTGTTTTTATTTAGACATTTACTAACAGATGGGCTGAATTTGTTCTATTTCTAGGCTTTATTTTAATTATTTTTTGAGAGAGTGCATACAAGCAAGGGGAGGGGTGAAGGGAGAGAGAGAAGCAGACTCCCCGCTGAGTGTGGAGCCCAATGTGGGACCTGATCCCAGGCCCCTGAGATCATGACCTGAGCTGAAGTCAGATACCCAACTGAGCAATCCAGGTGTCCCTCTAGGTTTGATTTTAAAAATTAAAAATAAGTTTGATTTTAAAAAATGTGTATACAACATTATTTAAATAAAATTAGGTTCCCAATCATATATACACCAAGTTTTAAAATCCTTAGGACCAAGATTTCAGATTATGGTTAAAAAAAAAAAAGTTCTTATTATCATCAAATCTTCAAAATTCAGAAAAATGTATTTAACTATATATAACTGTTGCTGTGTATGTTCTTTTATATCTTTATATCCTGTTTCCATTAGATATTCAATTCCTTGTCTGCTAATACTTTTGTTGTGATAAAATTGGATTTGAAGGTCACTTCAGAGAACAGTAACTTTTCTCAGTTGATTTTCTTCTGCCCTTCTTTCCCTTTTTAAATTTTACTTTATCAAACTGAAAAGGTTATTGACAGATATAGCAGTTTGGCTCAGTAGTTTTTATTTTGGGTAAATACTAAATAGGGAACTTTTATTTTATTTATTTATTTCTTTTTAACCAGGCTCCAAGCCCAAGGGGAGCCCAGTGTGGGTCTTGAACTCACGACCCTAAGATCAAGATCCGAGCTGAAATCGAGTCAGACAATTAACTGACTGAGCCACCCAGGCATCCCCAAAATAGGGAACTTTTATTTTATCTTAGTTTTAAAGATTTTATCTATCTATCTATCTATCTGAGAGAGAGAGCGCATGCAAGAGTGCACACAAGCAGGGAGAGCGGCAGGCAGAGGGAGAAGCAGGCTCCCCACTGAGCAGAGAGCCCAATGCAGAACTCAATCCCAGGTCCCTGGGATCATGACCTGAGCTGAAGGCAGATGCTTAACCAACTGAGCCACCCGGGCGTTCCAAAATAGGGAACTTTTTAAAACAAAGTAATCTATATTGCTTTATGTATATTTCTTTAAGAACTAGTAACTCAGTATTTGACGTAGATTGCAAGTTTTTATTTAACTTTTTATTGTGAACATTTTGAGGAGTACACAAATCAGGATCCTCTCCACAATGCATGTGATATGTCTCTTAAGTTTCTTTTAATTTATATTAGTGTCCACTCTTTTGTAGAGCTCCATGCTGTATATTTATTGTAGAAACTGAGTTCTGAATTTGGCTGGCTGCATACTTAAGGCTTCATTTCACATTTGTCTGGTGGTTTGGGTAGATTTGGGTCTAGTGTTCTTGACATACCACATGCGGAGGCATGTCTTCCCATTCTGCTTTTAGTGAGACTGGTTAGTGTGTGTGTAACATACCTAACACAAATGAGTGCACGTATATCTACCAAATACTCATGCCCAAACACTGCTAGCAGCCCACCTGCCCATCAGTAGTGGAATGGGTAAATAAAGTGTATTTGGATATGATGGAATACTACATAGCAATAAAAAGGGACAAATTAACTGAAACAACCAACATTGCTGATGTTTCTCACAGAAATAATGTTGAGGGAAAAGAGTTGACACAATAGAGAGCCTGCTGTATGATTTCAGATATAATTGCAGATATAAGATTTCAAAGATGGGCAAAATTGTCTGATTTAAACATATTGTAAGACCAGTGAAACAATACTACCTTATTAAAAAGGTCTTTTTCCTCCCTTCTGAATGAGAGAACTCTCCTTATCCTATACTCTGTTTTCATAGGTATTAGGGTGTATTTCTATATCTTATTACATTGGTTTGTCTATTCATATGCCTGTTACCACATTGTTTTAATTATAGAAATTTATAATATTTTTTTTTAGTTTTTTTTTAGTTTTTTAAGTAATCTCTGCACCCAAGGTGGGGATCAAACTTGCAACCCTGAGATCAAGAGTTGCATGCTCCACTGACTAAGCCAGCCAGGCACCCCCCTTTTAAATATTATTTATTTTTAGGTAGGCTCTGTGGCCAGCCTGAGGCTGGTACTCAAAACCTCAAGATCAAGAGTTACATGCTCTGCCGACTGAGTCAGCCGTGAGTCCCTCGAAGTTTTAGAATATGTTTTAGTATCTGACAGGGCTCATACCTTTCTCCAGTCATTGCTCTGCCCTTTGAGGATTTTTCTAGCTATTCTTGCTTACTTATTCTTTGAAATTAACTTTATAATTAACTTGTTTTGCTTCAGGGAAAAAAAACCCCTAATGGTATTTTCATTGGGATTGCATTAAATTAATAGATTATTTTAGGGAGAACTGGTATCTTTTTGATATTGAATTGTCCTTTCCAGGAACTTGTTCCCTGCCATCCAGGAACATGGTTTTTCCTTCCTCTTTGTTCACTTTGCTTCTTTCAGTGATGCTTTTGACTTATATAGGTTTCCTGTTGTTTATTGTTATTAAATTTAAGCCTGTTATAATTTTTGCTATTGTAAATGGGATCTGTTTTTACTCATTTTTTCCATTCATTACTTTCATTCATTCTTTCTTCTGGTGGGTATTGTATATATGAAGGCTTGATGTATGTGTTTAATTTTATATACTGCTATTCAACTAAAATTTCTTAATGTTTGGAATAATTTTTCCATTGATTCTTTGGGATTTTTCAATTAAATATATTATTTGCAAATTGAAGTAGAGATAGTGTCTTCCTGTAACCCTTACACCCATCCTGAGTTGTTAAGCCTCTAATTGCTTTCTCTTGTCTAATTGCATTGACAAATATCTATATAATTTTATATAGTAGTAGTGCTTATTTTCTTGGCTATAGCAGGAAAGTCTTTAGTGTGTCCCCACTAAGGTGCTGGCCTTAAAAAACACACACACATATATATGAGATGTAATTTACACACCATAATAGTTACCTATTGTAACTGTACAATCCAGTGATTTTTTAAAGTAAAATTATAGGGTTGTAGAACACTTTTGTTACCGGAAATTCCCATGTATCTGTCCTTTTACAGTGGCTTATGCGTTGTGTAGAAGGTATAGAGGGATATATTTATGTGTATGTGTATTTATATGCAAATATGTACATCCTATGCCTGTATATTTTTATCATTTAAGGAATTACCCATTATTTTCTATTTCATTGCTTGTTTTTAACACAAATGTTTCAAAATTTTGTTATTTTTGAAGATTTTATTTATTTATTTATTTATTTATTTATTTATTTATTTAAGAAACAGAGTGAGAAGGAGAGAGCATGAGCAGGGAGAGAGGCAGATGGAGAGGGAGAAGCAGACTCCTCACTGAGCAGGGAGCCCAGCGAGGGGCTCAATCCCAAGACCCTGGGATCATCACCAGAGCCAAGGCAGACATTCAACCATCTGAGCCACCCAGGCGCCCCACAAAGTTTTCTTCTTGATGTACATTTTCAGTCAGCAGGCTCAAATTGTCTGTCTTAGTATACTGAAAGTGAAGTTTCCTTAAAGTGCAATGTTAAGTTTTTTTGTCTGAGTAAAGGAAGATAACATTTCATATGCTGAAACATTTGCCCCGTATTGTGTTGTAGAGGATGGCATTCCCCGTGGATATGCTGGATAATTGCAGTCATGAGGAATTGGAAAATTCTGCTGAAGATTATATGTCAGATCTAAGGTGTGGGGATCCTGAAAACCCTGAACGTTTTTCTCTTCTCAATATTACGGTAAGGTGTGGGAAGGTGATTTTTGTCAACCTTTTCAGTTGGGTTTACACATGAAATCAGTATCTTCTTACTTTTTATCATTTAAAAATGTTAACTAATCACTTTTGAAATTTGCATCAGAAGACTGTTCACTGAAATGGATAAATATTGATTGGTTAGTACAGCAGCATGATCAAGTTTTAAAAAGACACTATAGGTTATTGCTTAATATTTGTATTTTGCCTTTAAAATGACATATAAGTTGCTAACTAAATTAAATTTACTTGAGATTTGGAATTTGTGATTTTAGAAATTTTTTAATAAAAAATCAACAAAACACTAAATACACATTTTTGTGTCATAAATCTTCCCTTTCTGTCAAACTTCCTAATTAGTAAGTGTGATATATTGTGATGGAAAGATCATTAGCATTCCACTGTGAACTAGGTAGTAGGCCAGTTCTCTAGCCTCTCTAGGCCTTAGAGTTTTTTTCTAGAAAATGATGTTTAAAGGCTTCTTAAAAGTCTCTTCTTCTAAAGCACCAGGATTTTATAATTTATTCTTCTAACGCACCAATATTTATAATTATCTGAGTTATGATATCTGTAAGTGGGGAATTATGGTCAGATTAATGAAGGTGGAAAAATCTTAAAGTATCATTTGTATCTCAGTGGAAAAACAAATGTCCCTGTCTTATGTCTTTTACTATAAAATGGAATTTTCCCCCCTGAAGTTGTCTAAATAACAGATGATAAACTATAGTTGTTTTTTAATGAGTTTATGTACCATATCATGCCTTGTTTTTATTCAGATGTGTGGCTAGAGCACAGTAGTAATATTTATTGAAATAAACTTTAATTTTTTTCCCCAAGAGAGTAAAATTGCTGCAAAAGGGAAGTCTGACTTACTTTTCTGAGACTAGAACTATCTTCTATGAAGTTAAGTTATGTAATTAGCATTAATGTAGAGAAAGTTTAATATTTTGATAGAAGCATTGTGTTTTGCCCTGTATTTTCTTAACAGACTTCACTAATCTTTAATCACTTATCATTTCAGATTCCTATTAGCCTGTCAAATGTAGGCTTTGTACCTCTTTATGGTGGTGATCAGACCGAGAAAATTCTTGCTCTTTTTGCGCCTGAGGACTCACTCACAGGTCTCTTTTTTGCTTAATCTTTATAAATTGAGGAATTTTTCTCCAAACAATTAGAATTATTAAAAAGTATCTACATGATGGAATTTTAAAAATTGTTTCAAACTAAATTTCAGAAAATAATTTTCCCTTGCTTGTAATTAAATGTTCAATGAGTGAAATAAAATAAAAATGGTATAAATGGGGCCACGTTGTAGTATGTGGGTATATTTAAGATTGCCTGTATAAACTTTTTCAAATAGTAATATTGCATACTGTAAGGCTTAAATGTTAATAATCATTTATTCTGTTTTAGCTGTGGCACTTTACCTTGCTGATCAGTGGTGGGCTATCGATGATATTGTGAAAACATCTATCCCTTCTAGAGAAGGGCTTAAGCAGGTAACAAGATGCTATAATTTAAAAGTGTTTCCTCTGAGGTCATTTCACAATATGTTTCCTATAAACATTGATAATTGTTGAGATTATTGAGCACTTCTCCGTTTTAGTATAACCAGGTTGTATTTAAACCCTTAGACTTAATTGTTATGCTGAAACTGGTAGTCTGGTTGGGCTTCCTCAATATTACGTGGTTCTAAAATTATCTGAGAATTGGGTGAAGAAGAGTGAATACCTATGGGTTACTTGAACTGTAGTGACCTGTAACTATATTAGCTTCTGACTTTCTTACAGGGTAGAGAGAAAGCTAGTTCTGGGTGTTTGCCTAGGTTCTCTGTCTCTAGGAGAGACTGACCAGGAAACTTGCCTCTCGGTAGGGCCATTTCAGGTGGTCTATTCAAGTGTTCTAATCAGTGGACTAGAATGGAGATCCTTGGGAGCATACTGCCAAACTTTGTCCTTTTTCATGTCCCAGTCATCATTTTACCGTTTACTTAGAGGAAGACACAGATGGCATGCTGATCATTTCTTCCTGCCACAGTGCTGAATGGGAGAACCAGTCTGTGAAAGGCAGAAGAAACAAAGAGCAGGGTCTAACATGATGAAAAGTAGTACCCATGGGTTCAAAACACTAACTGCACATGTACACCATGAAGAACAAGCTAAAAGAACACGTACAAAAACAATTGGCTTTAGGTAATTAGAAGTAAAACCAAGATAAGGAAAAAAGCTAATAAAAACCCTTAAGCTTATATAGCAAAGCCCCACTGTCTTAGCAACATCTTCAGTGTTTAGTTCTGTAATATCTGCAAGTCCCACCTCTCCCCCGATGGAGAGATGTTAAGGATCTGGAGCACTTTGAAGGGAGAGGACTAGAATGGCCAGAGTACCCAGAATTGCATTAGCTCAGTCTTTTCCTTCGCTTGATCCCTTGTTCCTGTGGTATGAAATTTAGGGGAATGTCATGGCTTTCTTCAAATATATTTAGGCCGTGTGGCTCCAGGGTATCAGAGTCTGGTCTTTGGCTGTGGTCAGCTCAGTATGAAGAAGAATTTTATACTGGTCAGAGCTGTTCAGGGAAGGAATGGGTTGCCTTAAAAGCTAGCGAGCTTTATCATTTCCTGTGTTGTTTGGTATCTGACATCCCCTAGTGTGTAGTATGTTTAAGGCTTCTTTTTTTTTTTGAGAGTAGTGTGTGTATAGTTAATGCTTTTTTTCTTCACTCACCTAATTAGAGGGCACTCTTGTGCTTTAAGGAGGCTTGAGGAGAAATAGTCTTTATGGATAGAACTCTTGTTTTTAGTGGTGAAAGATGCCTGTGAGGGGAAAACCCCATTGTGTGATGTCAGAAAGTTGGTGAGGAGGTCCCTGTGGCCTTGCATGTAGGAAGTGAGGCTCTGCTTCCATTCTGTGATTGCCCCAAGTTTGTTTTTTATCAGATTTGTCTGTGCCACTGTTATCACTCATCTGATCTGGCAGAAGGGTCTGTGGGTATGTGTGTGGGGCGAGGTGGCTATTCCTTATAGTTAGACAACCAAGACATGACTGTTAAATGAACATTTTACCTGGAAAGATGAGACAGATTCCTTTCCCAAGAGCATAATTATGGCCTTGCTCATCAAATAAGATAATTGTTCTTAAAGTCACAAAGAATAACATGAACCTTTTTTTTCTCTCTTCTTTTTTCCTTTTTTAATTTACTGTTGAGGCTAAAATGGTGTGAAAAAGAGTTGAAGCAGTAGAGGTGGTGGGGCAGCAATTAGGTGGGGAGACCCTGGATCTGGGCAACTGGAAGAAAAAAGAAAACACTTGAACACTAAGGAAGAGCTGTTGGGGACTGGTACATTAGAAACTTGTTTTACCTGTTTCAGAATTTTGCTGAGAGGCAGTATTCCATGCATAATACGTGTTTGTAGAAATGGATTCTTACTGGTATGAATGATGGGTCTCATCAGTGTGATGAAAGGTTTAAGAAATCATTGTGAATGTATTCGAAGTGCTTTGAATGTTAGTGTGAGGTGTGGAAGCAGGGAGCAAGGTAGCTAGCATCTCTGAATGGGTGCATATCATAACTGTTGTGCCTGGTGTCTGACTCTCTTTCCAGGTGAGAACTCTTGGGGAGAGAGTGGTTCTGTATGTTCTGAATCGAATTATTTATAGAAAACAGGAAATGGAGAGAAATGAGATACCATTCCTGTGTCATAGCAGTACTGATTATGCTAAGATTCTGTGGAAGAAAGGAGAAGCCATTGGGTTTTATTCAGTTAAGCCTACAGGTGAGTCTTTAAAAGTTACTTAAACTGTATCTTATGGAAACCTCCTTTTTAGACCCCAACTATATCAATATCCTTTTAAATGACTCTTTAGAGTTTAAATTGAGGGGATTTCACCTAGTATTTCTTGGGAGTACTTTGACTCTATCTTTCTGTGTGAATGAGAAGTGTTAGGAAAGTCTTGAAAAACAAAACAAAAATAAACGTTTGACAGGGTTAGATTTCTCCATGTATGTGCAAGGAGAGTTGCGCGTTGAGCCTCTTATTTGGCTGTCTTGACTCTCTTCTGCGTCCTTCCCTTTATTTAAAGCAGGTGTTTGATTCCTGCTGCTATCACTATTGTGGGCTCCTTTTAAAACTGCTATCTACCTGTGGACCAAATGCATAGCCTCTGTCCGCCTCACACAGCTGATTCAGCCTGATTTATTAAAGGCAGCTTTGCCGAATACCATGAAAAACAAAGCATATTTAGAGAATTCAGATAGCTTTGAAATTGTTAATCTTCTAAAGTTTAGATTGTTGATCCTAAGACCCAACTATACCCTATTCCTAAAACATGGATGGAGCTTCATCCTGCTTGACCTATTTTCCTGTCATTTCGACTCCCTAGAGGTACTGGAGCCAGAAAGATCTAACCTGCTTGATCCATGTACGCACATACACCCTATACCTTATAATCACCATGTAACAAAGTTGGCCTTTTCTGTACCTTGACCAAAAGACCTTTCATAGAGAACACTCAAATTATTTTCAGGCTTTCTCACATTTCACACCTTCCAAATTTAGCCCTTTTGGTCAGATCAAGTTTAAAGATCACACCAAATTCACTGTTGGTTTGCAGAACAGTTGTGACTGATCCCTTAATCACATAATTAGTACACACTTAAGATTTAGTGCATGTAGTCAGTGAGAAGAAGGTCACTTTTTCTCAAGAATAAAAAACTATGATCTATATCGTTTAAACTGGTTTGCTGTTTTATTTTTTTAAAGATTTATTTATTTAGTGTAGAGGGAGAGAGCGTGCACACATCGGGGGAGGGAAAGAGGGAGAGAGAGAATCTCAAGCAGACTCCCCAGTGAATACAGAGTTCGACTTGGGGCTCGATCTCACAACCCTGAGATCATGACCTCAGCCGAAATCAAGAGCCAGATTCTCAACCAAGTGAGCCACCCAGGTGAAACAGCTGCTTTGCTGTTTCAGTAAATACTTTGGTTGTCCTTCAATATGCTGTTTTATTCTTGTATAAATTTGAAATAGAACCAATAATTTATGTAACTTCAGAAAGGTATCATTATACAGGGGCAGAATAATAATGTTGGTTAAATGGAAGCATAGCATCAGTTTTTTTTAATGTTTTAATAACTTTGGGGTTGAGATATGTTTTAATTGCTTTATGCTTTATTTTATACAAGGTAATTCCTATGGCAATTGGAGATTTTTTTTTTTTCTTCTCATACTGGCTCCAGGGGAGTTCTTTTTTTTTTTTCCCCAAGATTTTATTTATTCATTTGACAGAGATAGAGACAGCCAGCGAGAGAGGGAACACAAGCAGGGGGAGTGGGAGAGGAAGAAGCAGGCTTCCAGTGGAGGAGCCTGATGTGGGATCACGCCCTGAGCCGAAGCGACTGAGCCACCCAGGCGCCCCTCCAGGGGAGTTCTTACCTTAAACTAGCTCATAGACATTTGGAGCATGTAGTAGTCTATACTTATTTAGAGCTTGAAGGCACACAGTTAAAGGGCATAACATTCCTCTTTCAGTATTTCTAATCAGTACTTGATTCCAAGAGTGTGCTTCTCTTTCATGTGCTTTTGGGGCTCCTTCTCTTGTTGCTTGTTGTGGTATTTAACAACATTTTTTATCCTTGAGCTTTCAAGGGCTACTTGTCTACCACTTTTAGCACCTTCCATACTTCTTTACTAATTGCATTACCTCCTTACTATTTATTATAGTTCTTTTCCCCACTTTAAGCTCTGGCTGTCATCTACCAGGCAACAGTGGAATTAGGTGTGCTTATACTAGCCTTTGAATTAATAATCATTTAATTCAGTCTGGAAGCATTAAAGGAAACCCAAATGTACAGTATTTTGAAAAAACTGTCCAAATACTAAAACATTTTGTGATAGAAGTATATATTTATCTGGGGGAAAAAAAAGTGTACCAGTAGCAAGAAGATTAAATCCTTCTTAAATTTGTAGTTGAATGACAACCTTATGGTGTCACTTAACTATTTATGATTTTTAAATTAAATAGCAAATCATTATATTGGGATGTTTATTGGGATGTGAAAATAGTTTTGGTATATAAAAGGAGACTGTTTATGAAGTCCAATCCTATTACACTACAGTGAAATTTAAGAAACTACATAAGTTCTTTTTAGCCTGAAGTAGATCACTGTGGTGGACTTAGAGCTTGTTCGTATGTTTTTTGGGTTAGGTAGATGTCAGATTATTAAAAATAATTCTTTGCAGTAGATTGTTGTGTGAAATCTGGCATATAACTCTAAGGGAGCTCACAGAATTGAATAATGTCTTTATAACAAAAGGTTTTCTGGTCCTTTCTATGGTTATTAAGCACTTTTACCTATAAAAAAAATAGGAATAGGATTAATGCTGAACCTTGTCTCCTTCTGGTATTAAGTAATATTCATTCATGGATTCATAAACCAAAAAAAAAAAAAGGTAAGCTCCATTTATTTCATAGATGTATTTTCAGTAAAATTTTATTTTTTGCCTAATAATGAGTTTTCCAAATGTATAATACACTTGTGTTTTGATCCATCATGTAGTAATACTGATGATAATGATAACTCAAAATTTCTTTTGGATTGATAATTAGAATCTCATGGTCACAAGAAATTTTAAAAATTTATATTTATGTACAGGTATATTTTTACAGTGAAGAACAGTTGGATAATAAATATGTAATCCAAGTATAAAAATATATTACATTAGGGTAACATTCTGTAGAATAAATACAATAGAAATAGAAGTTCAAGAAAAAAGAACATTATAAAACTTTTGAGTGTTAAGGATAGGTTAGTTCGATAGTAAAGGAATAGTTTATTCAGTGGATGATGAGGTTTACCAAATTAATAACAGCTTTTAGGGTTCATTTGATACATTTAGAAGAGTGATAAAATAATTTTTGTTTACCTTTAATATTGTTTGTTAATTGAAAAGGGAAAAACAGTAAATTTACATAGAGCGTCATGGCAGACACCATGTTAACTAGTAGATCATGGTTAGTATCACCAGGAGTAAGACCCATCAGTATCATGGATTCCTGATCTATGATGTACTGAGAAGGGCATAACATCATTTCTGGTATTTTTGCCCAAAACCCATAACCTTAATTTTATAATGAGAGGATGTTAGACAAAGCCAAACTGAAGGTTATCTACAAAATAGCTGATCAGTGATTTCTAAAAGTGTTAAAATGATGAAAGACAAAGGTGGAATAATTATCAAAGACCAGAACTAAAGAGATATTAAACTAAATCGAGTATAGAATCCTGGATTGGATTCTGAAACAGAAAAAAGGTGTTAGTGGCAAAACTGGTGAATTTTGAATAAGGTCTCTAGTCAGTAGTATTTCGTCAATATTCGCTTCCTGGATTTGATAATAGTACTTTGGTTGTGTAAGATGCTAACATTAGGGAAGCTGGATGAAGGGTATATGGGACTCTGTATATTTTTTGCTACTTTTCTATGAATGTGAAATTTGTATAATAGTTTCTCAAAAGTAAATATCGATAATATGCTAGAAATTCCATCCTTACAGTTATTGACACTTAAGAGGAAATCTTCAGATGTTACCAAAGATGTATGAATACATGAATTTCAAAATTATTTAAAGGTTACAACATGAGCAAAAATGTTTCCTTTGAGGAGTTTGAATTGGCCAAGAGAAAAAAATTCCATAAATACCAATATAAGTGATTCATCGAGAAAATGTCCCAGTCAGATCATCCTTCTGTGAAGTTCATTGTCAGCAGTCACCACCATGCACACAGAACACCTAATCAGCTTTTTAATGCCTTATTCATAACTATGAACAAATAGGGGAAACCACTGATGTGAAATATGGAGATCAGAACAAAAGAGAATTAAAAAACAATTTGGAAGAGACAATGAAAAACAAAACAACTCTTAATGTATTTGGAAAGTAAGAGTAGTCCTTACATTGATGAAATGAGGACGAGATATATTAAAAGAATGTGTGTAGAGCTCTTGGAAATTCAAAATTCAGTGTATGAAAGATAAAGTTAAGGAAGTGGATCAGAAAGGAGAGCAACAGCAACAAAAAACAAACCCCAAATGATGGAAAATAGGTAAGAAAATTACAGGAATGGTCTGAATAATAGATGTTTCAGGAGAGAACAGAGAAACTAGAGGGGAAGAAGTTACCAAAGAAGTAATTCAAGAAAATTTCTTAGAACTGTAGAACATGCATTTCCCCATTAAAAGGACCCATTGAGCATCCATCACAATGAATTAAAATAGACTCATACCGAGATAGAATATTAAGAAATTTCAGAAATTTGGGATACAGAAAAGATTTTGTAAGTCTCTAGAGAATGAGAGAAGCATTTACATAAGAGATCAAGTATCAGAATAATTAGATTCCTTCACATCAAAACTGCATAGTAGAAGTGAAACAGTGCCCTTAGGACACTGAGGAAGTGTGGTTCTGTGGAATTGGGAGTGGGGTGGATAAATGTATGTAAGAGCTAAATTCTCATCTTCCGTACTGGGAAGGCCATTGCTGATGCCTAAAATGGAAAAAATCAAGAAAAGCAGGAAGTTATTTAGAGATGTGGAAGTAAATACCAGAAAGATTAGCTAAATAATTTCAAAGTAGTGGTTTCTGGGGAGCAGAAAGTGTTTGTGTGTGGATCATGGAGGCAGTCACAGGACTGCTTTTTTTCTTTTCAGTCTAATAGGACTGTTGTGCTCTAACCAGTGTACACATTAAACTTTGAAACTTTGATTAAAAACAAAAAGTGAACATTTTTAAAAGTGGAACTATATCCGGAATCTAATCAGTGTCCACAAAACTAGCTGAATTTTTTAAGTCCTCACAGGATCTGTGATGATAAAAGGGCTGTTCTGACTACAAAATTGCTAATGAGAAATATCTAATGTACCTGTGAAAAGCAAGAAACCCCTTTGTTTATTCAGTGGAAATTTTGTAACTCTTTGCCTTATGTCAAGAACTAGAGAAGATGTAAATTTGTGTAAATCAGATATCACATTTAAGGTAGACGAGCTGAGAGAAAAAACAAAATTGAGGACGCTGTCATTAGCTGCTGTTTTGGAAATGTCCATTATTATTTGGCTTCAACTGTGAACCATCTTGATCCATTTCGAAGACCCATATTTTGGGAAATCACAATCAAAGAACCATATGAAGGTAGCACAATCTAGTCAACAAATACTGTAAATTATTTTGTTGAGTCACTACCAGAGGGATTTACGATGACTACTAAGGGACATGTTTTTGGTTATTGTAGTTCTCATTTGAAGTAATTCATAATGGAAGTGTTTTTCCCTCTCTCATCATTTGCTAGTCAGCTTTCCTTATGATTTTTTAGACTTTTTAACTGAGAACTGTTTCTGTGGTCTTTCCTCCTTTTTGGGGGCAAATCACTCACGTTCTGTTCACTGAAATTCAGCTCTCTAGCCCTTCTGTTCTAAGATTTTTTTAAAGGAATATCAGAACTGATATAAAATGATAACGATTAGTAGTATTGCTAATGGCAAAACATAGTAGAAGTTTGTGTTGGAAGAGTGAGGTTATATTGTGGGGCCTTGAGTCTGTCTAGGTATAATCCTTTTTAAAGGAATGAGCAAAGACATGGGGAAGTTCCAACTAATGTGTGGCTACCTGAAATGTGTCATTGGGAAATGAAGTGGCTACTTTGTTTTCAGGTGAATTTCTAGCCACCTAAAGGGCTACATGCTTTCCAATTAGCTTCTCTACTGGGAAGGTAGGGCTGATTGCATTGTCAGTGTAGGCACAAGGATGGCTGGTCCTGGGTTCCTGCGCCTTCAAAGCACCAAAAATTTAGTGGATAAAACAGAAAACTGGAGTCATTAAATAACTACTCATAATTCAGTTTGATAAGTATTGTACTTGAGGTATCAACAACAGTAGTCTTTGAAAAATGGAGCAGGAAGTTTTGCCTAGAGGTGGGTGTCACTGAGAAAGTGCTATTTAAAAGTGGCTTTGAAGTAAGGAGAATGTCAGTAGGCAGAGAAGGGGGGAAGGGATAGAACAATCTTAGTAAACATATAAATGTAATATAAATATATGAAAGAAGGCAGAATCATGAAAGTTCAAGGTGTATTTAGGATGCCAATCTGGATAAGCTGGTGGGACTAAAGGATAGGGAGAGTAGAGTGGGAAGAGGTGAAGATGGAGGTCCTCTTGTGAAGGGTCTTAAATGCCATAAAGAAGTTTGGAATTTTACTGGCAGAGAAGCTATCAGTGAATTTTATGTAGAGGTAACATGATTAAATATTTTAGTGAGATAATTTTTTAAACATTTTATTTATTTGAGAGCACGAGCAGGGGTGAGCAGGGGGAGTGGCAGAGGGAGAGGGAAAAGTAGGCTCCCCACTAAGCAGGGAGCCCACTGTGGGGCTCAGTCCCAGGACACTGAGATCATGACTTGAGCGAAAGGCAGATGCTTAACCTACTGAGCCACCCAGGTGCCCCAGTGAGATAATTTTTGTAGGACTTGGTGATTGGGTAGGAAACTGTATTCTGAAATCAGGAAAGTCAGTTAATTGGGAGCTATTTTAGTAGTCCAGGTGAAAGAAGGACCAACAGTAGAAATGTGGCAATAGGGATAGAGTAGGAAACAGATTTGAGGGAGATTTTTGGGTGGACAGAGTGTCCTGACTCTAATGTCTATATGTCCAAAGGGAAGGAGAGGAACCATTGGTGACTTTTGGGGGTTTTGGCTTGGGTGCCTAGGTGGGAAGGTGTTAAGATTGGGAATATAGAAGGAGGAGTGGATTTGGTAATACTTGAGTTCAATTTTGACGTGTAAAGTTCATTGATCCTATGAGACAGTAAGTAGACATACATAGTTAGAAATATAAGTTCGGTCACACGGGGGAGGTGTGGATTTTGACAAAAGTCAGTGTAATGTATGTATGTATGTATGTGTGTATGTATATATGTATGTATGTATGAATGAATGATTTTATAATTAAGTAATCTCTACACCCAACTTGGGGCTTGAACTTACAACCCCAAGATCGAGAGTTGCAAGCTTCACCAACTGAGCCAGCCAGGTGCCTCAGAAGTCAGTGTAATTTTGAAATGTAGATGAGATCAGTCAGAACTCATATAAAGTGAGTGTGTATTCATGAATATTGGCGTGAGAATATAAGTTACTGGAAACAGCCTATCTGCTGAGAGATGTGCTTATTGATTTCCTGACATTTAAAAAGGAAATGTTAATCTACTGGGAGATAAGAGAAAGGGGAAAGTTAGCTGAGGCTGTCAACTGTTCACCAAATATTTGTGCTTAATCTCCTATATTGTAGTCATTGGCCAATAGCTGCCCAGTCAGGGATTATATTTTCCACTCACTCTCACAGCTAGGTGGGGCTGTGTGACTAGTTCTTCCCAAAGTAATGAAAAATGATCTGTATGATGTTGGATCCAAGTGGTTAAGATGCATTCTTTTTCTCCATCTGTCTGCTGAATGCAGTGGATTTTGAAGACCTAGTGAATGGAGAAGGCACAAGACAGAAGGAACCTGAGTTCCTGTTACTTTGATGGGCCCCAGTGAACCATGTTTCCAGTATGTATGTGCTTGTGTAGTCTGCTTGAATCTGGGCTGGCCCTGTGACATGGTTTACCAGTAGACTGCAGCACAAGTGACACTGTGCTAAACCTTAAGAAGGCCTGGAAGTTTGCATTTTGGTACCGTTAGAAGCTAATTCGCCATGTAAGAAATATGACTACTTCAAGACTGCCATTCGGTGAGGGAGCCCAAACAGCTGCGTTAAAGAGAACTGAGGCTCCCAGCTGGCAAGCCCAGCTGTGCTTACAGTCAGCAGCTGATACAAACTGTATCTTGTGGGAGTGAAGCCGTTTGGACTTTTAGCTGTTTCAGTTCCCCATATGATACCGTATGAAAGTTGTGATAAATAATGAAAATTTTTGTTTTCAGCCGATACATTTTGGGATGGTTTGTTGCGCTACAATAGGTAACTGAAACAGTTCTTGGATGATGGTGCATCAGAAAGCCATCCACTCGGGACGCCTGGGTAGCGCAGTCGTTAAGCGTCTGCCTTCGGCTCAGGGCATGATCCCGGCATTCCGGGATCGAGTCCCACATCGGGCTTCTCTGCTGGGAGCCTGCTTCTTCCTCTCCTACTCCCCTGCTGTGTTCCCTCTCTCACTGGCTGTCTCTCTGTCACATAAATAAATTTAAAAAAAAATCTTTAAAAAAAAAAAAAGCCATCCACTCTGCAGTAGCACCTATGTGGGACTGTTACTTAAGTAAAAATGAGTCTTATGTTAAGCTTTCCATATTGGTTTGTTATAACAGTTAACGTTGCCATAATTGATTTTAAAGCATCAAGACTGTGATGAGAATACTTGTCTAGTGGTATATGACAAGTTCTCTCGTAGATGTAATCACATTATTTGTTTAGAATTCACATTATGCATGTGTTCTGTGGAGACAGTCACACACTGATGCCTTCATGAGTATTTATGAAGGTGAGGGAAGACATATTCCTGGTGGACAAAGAAGAAATGGTGATTTTTATGAGGGGAGAAAGTCACTCAAGTGTGGTAGAGTATCTGTTCTTGAATTTGAATAGATCCTGAATGGTTTTGTGAAAATTTATTCATCTTTCAAAAGTTATTTTGAAAAGTTTTTGAAAATTTATTTTGAAAGATGCTATATAGATAGGGAAGGAGAGAAAAGGGGAAGAAGGTGTGTAGAAGAAAGAGCAAGAGGGAGAATTTGAGTTAGTAATAAAAATTGTGTAGACTCCCCTCATGGAGCTTAGATTTTAGAGGAGATGTTGGCAGTGAATAGACAGACAATGCTATGAAGAAACCTAAAGTAGATAAAAGAAGAGAGAGTGTTTGTGGGGAGTTACTGTTTTAAATGGGTCAGGCTCAGGGGCACCTGGGTGGCTCAGTCTTTAAGCGTCTGCCTTCAGCTCAGGGCGTGATCCCAGAGTGCTGGGATCAAGCCCCACATCGGGCTCCTCTGCTGGAAGCCTACTTCTTCCTCTCCCACTCCCCCTGCTTGTGTTCCCTCTCTCGCTGGCTGTCTCTCTGTCAAATAAATAAACAAAATCTTAAAAAAAAAAAAAAAAGTAAGGTCAGGCTCAGCCATCTCTGAAGGGAGTAAGGGGATGATGGGATATGTGAAGTTTCAGGAGAAAAGGTTTTGAGGCAAAGAACTGAAATGCAGAAGCCCTGAGGCAGAAGCAAGTTCAGGGTGTTTGAGAAAAAGCAAGAGAGCCAGTGGCTAAAGTAGAGACCATGTGTGATATGGGGTAGAGAGAAGTAGGGCCATATCCTGAATGATCTTATAGGCCAAGGAAAGAGTTTGAATTTATTCTGTGGGTAATGAAAATCCATTGCAGGGTTTTGAACATGGGCATAACACAACCTGATTTGCCTTTAAAACAGGTAACTAACTCTGTTGTGTGAGAAATCGGGAGAGGGGATACTGGAATTGAGTTTTAGTTAGTTAAGAGGCTGTTGCAGAGAGTCCCTGGCAGGAGGTGATGGTGGCTTGGACAAGGGAGGTAGGAGTAGAAGTCATCATATTTGAGATAAATTATGAAGCTACTGTTGCAGGATTTTTGATGGATTGTACATGGCTATGAAGGAAATGAGTCAGGGATGAATTCTTGACTTTTTGCTATAAGCAGCTGGGTGGGGGTGATGAGATTTACTGAAAAATTAGTCAACTAAGGGAAGATGAGGTTTGGGAAGTATCTGTGAAAAATCTGATTATAAATGGTTTATTGGAATCACATGTATAAATTATTTTTTTAATTTTTAAAAATATTTTGAATATTTAGAACATTTTGAGAAGGCAAGCACGTGTGTGAGGAGGAGCAAAGAGAGGGAGAGAGAGAATCTCAAGCAGACTCCCCATTTAGTACAGAGCCCCATGCAGGGCTCAATCTCGCTACCCTGAGATCATGACCTGAGCTGAAACCAAGAGTTGGTCGCTTAACCGACTGAGCCACCCAGGCGCCTGTTCTTTTTAAATTTTTTTTTTTTAAGATTTTATTTATTTATTTGACGGAGAGACAGCCAGCGAGAGAGGGAACACAAGCGGGGTAGAAGGAGAGGAAGAAGCAGGCTCGTAGCAGAGCAGGGAGCCCCATGCGGGATTTGATCCCAGGATCCTAGGATCCCGCCCTGGGCCCGGAGACAGACGCTTAATGACTGAGCCACCCAGGCGTCCCAGTTCTTTTTAAAATTTTAATAGCTTTATTGAGGTACTATTCACATTCCATACAATTCACCCATGTAAATTATACAATTCAAAATTTTTTTTAGTAGCTTCACCAAATTGTACAACTCTCATCATAATCAATTTTAGATCACTTTGATATCCCCAAAAGGAAATGCTGTACTCAATGGTAGTCACTTTCAACTCCCTCAGCACTGGCCTTAGGCAACCAGTAGCTTGTCTCTCTAGATTTCTGTCTCTGTAGATTTGTCTATTCTGGACATGTAAGTGGAGTTGTACAGTAATGCAATCAGACACAGTAGTTTTTTGTGTCTGGCTTCTTTGGCTTAGAGTACTATTTTCAAATTTCATCCATGTTACGGCATGTTATCACCACTTCATTCCTTTTTATGGAAAAATAATATGCCCTATTGTATGGATATGCCAATATTGTCTTTCATCATTTGTTGGGCTTCTGAATTGTTTCTCCTTTCTGGCTGTTTTAAATAATGCTGCTGTGAATATTTGTGTACAGGTTTTTGTGTAGATGTGTTTGTATTTCTCTTGGGTTTATACCTAAGAGTGGAATTGCAGGGTCATATGGTAACTCTTAACTTTGGCTTTTTTTTTTTTTTTAAGATTTTATTTAATTTGACAGAGCCAGCGAGAGAGGAAACATAGGCAAGGGGAGTGGGAGAGGAAGAAGCAGGCTCCTAGCGGAGGAGCCTGATGTGGGGCTCGATCCCAGAACGCCGGGATCATGCCCTGAGCCTAAGGCAGACACTTAACGACTGAGCCACCCAGGCGCCCCTTAAGTTTGGCCTTTAGAGGAGCTGCCAAATGGTTTTCCAAGTGATTGAACCATTTTGCATTCCTGTCAACAATGTACCAGGATTGCATTTTCTCCACATCCTCACCAATGCTTGTTTTTATTTACCTTTTTGATTTTAGGCAGTGTAGTAGATATGAAGTATCATGGAATTGTCATTTTCAGTTGTATTTCCTTAATGGCTAAAGATGTCAAGCATCTTTTCACATGTGTATTGGCCATTTGTGTGTCTTCTTTGGGAAAATGTGTACTTAGATCCTTTGCCCATTTTTTTTTTTTAATTTATGTGATAGAGAGATAGCCAGCGAGAGAGGGAACACAGCAGGGGAGTGGGAGAGGATGAAGCAGGCTCTCAGCGGAGGAGCCCGATGTGGGACTCGATCCCGGAATGCCGGGATCACACCCTGAGTCGAAGGCAGACGCCTAACGACTGTGCTACCCAGGTGCCCCCCTTTGCCCATTTTTAAATTGGGTTGTCTTTTTTTTCCCACTCCCCCCCAGCTTTATTGTGGTATAACTTACATTCAAAATTGCCCATATTTAAAATTTACAATTTGTTGTGTTTTGATCTATGTTTACAGCTGTGAAACTGTTAACCACAATCAAGATAATAAACATACTCATTATCCTCAAAAGTTTCTTTTGCTCCTTTGTAACATCCCTCCTCCTGCTATGAATCCCCAAGCAAATACTTATCTGCAGTCTATTACTATAGATTAGCTTGCTTTTTCTGGAATTTTATAAGATGTGATCATTACAGTATGTACATTTTTGTTTGTTTTAGCCTGGATTCTTTCACCCACGGTTATTTTCAAGAGTCACGTATCATAAAATTCACTCTATTATAAAGTGATTAATCTTTATTGATTTAAGAACACTTAACGTAAGATCCACTCTTAACAGATTTTACAAATCTGTTAAGATTCTTGTATTGCAGAATTGTTAAGATTATTGTATTGTAGAATACAGTATTGTCGACTATAGGAATAATGTTATGCATCAGATCCGTAGAATTTACTAATCTTGCATTAATGAAGCTTAAACCCATTGATTGGCAGCTTCCCATTTCCATCTCACCTGCCCTTGGTGAACATGGTTCTGTTTTCTGCTTCTTTAGTTTGACTGTTTTAGATACCTTATATAGTTGGAGTCGAACAGTATTTGTACTTCCGTGGCTGGCTTATTTTACTTAGCATAATGTCCTGAAGGTTCATCCATGTTGTCGTGTATCACAAGATTGATTTTTTAAATGAATATTATTCCATTGTATGTGTATACCACATTTTCTGTATTCATTTATCCATCAATGGATATTTAGGTTGTCATAACATCTTGGCTATTGTGAATAGTGCTGCAGTGAACATGGGATTGCTGATATCTCTTTGAGATCCTGATTTCAGTTCTTGCATAAATACCCAGAAGTGGGATTGCTGGATGATATGGTAATTCAATCTTTGAGTTTTTGAGGAACTTCCGTACTGTTTTCCATAGTGGCTGTACCATTTTGTATTCCGATCAACAGTGTACAACAGGTTCCAGTTTCCCATAACCCTTGTTATCTTTGGGTTTTTTTGTTTGTTTTGTTTTGGTAATAGTCATTCTGATAGGTGTGAAGTGATACTTCTTTGTTGTTTTGATTTGCATATCCCTGTTGATTGGTGACATTGAACATTTTTTCATATACCTGACTTCTTTGGAGAAATATGTATTTAAATTCTTAGCCCATTTCAAAATTGGGTTTTACTTGTCTTTTTATTATTGGGTTATAAAGCATTCTTATGTATTTAGATACAAGTTTCTTGGACATACATAATTTGGAAATATTTTCTCCTATTTTATAGGAGTGTCTTTTCACTATCTTGATGGTGTTCTTTGAAGCACAGAATTTTAAAATTTTGATGAAATCCAATTTATTTTCTTTATCTTTGTCACTTTTGGTATTTATCTAAGAAAACTTTGCCTAATCTAAGGTGATAAAGATTTATTGCTATGTTTTCTTCCTAGAGTTCTATAGTGTTAGGTCTTAAATTTAGGTGATGATCCACTTGCAGTTAGTATGTGTATATGGTGTGAGGAAGGGAGTCAGTCCAGCATCTTTTTTTTTTTTTTTCCTTTTTGCCTAGGTGAATATCTTGTTGTGTCAGGACCAGTCAATGAAAAGACTCTTCTTTTTCTGTAGAATTTCCTTGGAACCCCTGTCAAAAATGAATTAACCATAAATAAGAGGTTTTGTTTCTGGACCCTTAGTTCTTTTTTTTTTTAAAGATTTTATTTATTTATTTGACAGATAGAGACAGCCAGCGAGAGAGGGAACACAAGCGGGGGGAGTGGGAGAGGAAGAAGCAGCTCATAGCAGAGGAGCCTGATGTGGGGCTTGATCCCATAATGCCAGGATCACGCCCTGAGCCGAAGGCAGACGCTTAACCGCTCTGCCACCCAGGCGCCCCTTCTGGACCCTTAGTTCTGTTCCATTGATCTTTTTAACTGTTCTTGTGCCAGTACCATACTGTTTTGATTACTGCAGCTTTGTAAGTTTTAAAATGGCAAATATGAGTCCTTTAACTTTGTTTTTCTTTACAATTGTTTTGGCTTTTTTGCAGTCCTTTACACTTCTGTATGAATTTTAGGATCACCTTGTCAATTTCTGCAAAAAAGATTTAGCTGAGAATTTTGAATCTTTAGGTCAATTTGGGGAATATATTGACATGTAATAGCATTAAGTCTTCTGATCCATGAGCGTGGATGTCTTTCCATTTAGATGTTTAATTTCTCTTAATGTTTATAGTTGTTAGTATGCATACAAGTTTTGCACTTATTTTGTTTAATTGTAAGAATTTTATTATTTGTTAATGGTGTAATAAATGAAATTTTTTTTTAAAGGTTTTATTTATTCAGGGAGAGAGAGTGTGTGAATGGAGGGATGGATAGAGGGGAAGAGAATCTTAAGCAGACTCTGTGCTGACTGTGGAACCTGATGTGGGGTTTGATCTGATGACCCTGAGACCATGACTTGAGCCGAAATAAAAGAGTTAAATGCTCAACTGACTGAGCTACCCAGATGCCCCTGGAATTGTTTTCTTTAATTTCATTTTCAAATTTTTCATTGCTGGTATATAGAAATACAATTGATTTTTATATATTGATCTTGCAACCTTGCTGAACTGCCTTTTATCAGTTTTAAGAATTTTTTAGTAGGTTCCTTAAGATTTTCTATGTATAAAATGATGTCATCTATAAATATAGTTTTACTTCTTTCTTTTTAGGTTGGCTGCCATTTATTTCCCTTTTTTGCCTAATTAGAACCTCCACTACTGTGTTGAATAGACGCAGTGAGAGTGAACAGTTGTGTTTTGTTCCTGATCTTAGGTGGAACCATCCAGTCTTTCACCATTAAGTGTGATGTTAGTGGTGGGTTTTTCATAAGTCCCTTTGTCAGATTAGGACATTGAGTATTTTTATCATGAAAGGTGTTGGATTTTGTCAAATGTTTTTTCTCTATTTACTGAACTAATCCTGTGATTTTTGTTATATTTACATTTATGTAGGCTCTTTCATTCTTACTCTTGGAAAAGTTTCATGCATTACAGAATTTAAAGATTATTGATTATCAACATTTAGATAAATGGTAGAAGCCTTGGGAGAAGGTGAGATTTCCCAGAGAGAATATATAGAAGAAGAAGGTGGACAAAGATGGAATTTTGAGGATTATGAGTATTCAATCTACCATGTGCAGTGCTAAATTTAATTTACTTACAGTTAGTAAATTTAATTTAATGAAAACTTCATCTAAGTTAGGTTGTGGTTTTGCTTTACTAGATAATCGTGCTATTGTCTACAGCTGTTGATGGGTCTGAAGAATCTCTGGTAACATGGGAAGTTTTTCTGCTCTTATTTGATATCTTTGTATACTGATAGAACACTTATACAAAGTATGGTTGCCCCTTGAACAACACAGGTTTGAACTCCATGGGTCTACTATGTGTGTTTTTTTTTTCCAATAAATATAGTGCAGTACTATAAGGGTATTTTCTCTTTCTTATGACTTTTTAAAAGATTTTATTTATTAGAGAGAGGGCGCACGAGTGGAGAGAGGAGTAGAGAAGGAGAAAGAGGGACAAGCAGATTCTGCACTGAGTGTGGAGGCCGACACAGGGCTCAATCCCGGGATCCTGAGATCATGGCCTGAGCTGAAACCAAGAGTCAGACGCTTAACCGACTGAGCTACCCAGGCACCCTTCTTAATGACTTTCTTAATAACATTTTATTTTCTCCAGCCTACAATATTGGAAGAATATAGTATATGATACATGTAACATACAGAGTATGTGTTAATTGACTTATCAGTAAGGCTTCCAGTCAGCAGTAGGCTGTTAGTAGTTAAGTTTTTGGGGAGTCAAAAGTTATACGTGGATTTTCAGCTGCTCAGGGTTACCGCCCTGAGTTAGTTAGTGCCCCTAACTCCCAAGTTGTTCAAGGGTCAACTGTATAAGTTTTTAGGTAAAGGGAGAGAATCGGCATCTTTTTTTGCAATGAATATGTACATGACAAATAAATAATAGAAGAACTTTAAACTTTGTGAATACTACTAGTTCCATAAATTTACCATTTTTAACAATATAAGATGCTGGAATTTACCTCTTCTCTAGTAGAAGAAATGTTTGTGTGGGAAAAAAAATCAATTTGTGGATAATTTCCTTCATATAATTACTATACTTTTGTCGGGAACCTGAAGCATGTACAATAGCAAACAGCCATAAATCTTCAGACTCCGTATTGAAAATTAGAACTAGATAGTGCTTTCACTTTTCATTTTTGCTTTCTTCTTTGAACTACTAGTGCTTATGAAGTAATGTCTCTTTTGATTTTGTAATCACTACTAGCAGTTATTATGAAAAGACACTGATTTCAAGGCATTAAAAATTAATTATGGTCATAGTAGCTTGTTGGTGAGACTACCAGTTAGACTCTTACAAGTAACTTATTTATATATTTCAGCTTTATTGAGTAAAATTGACAATTAAAAGTGATACATATTTAAGGTGTACAACTTGATAATTTGATATATGTATACATTGTGAAATATTCACCAAAATCAAGCTAATTAAAAGATATTGCTGCACAGTTACCATTTTCTTTTTTTTTTTTTTTGTAGTGGTAACACGGAATATATACTTTATTAGGAAATTTCAAGTGTACAGTATTGTTAACTGTAGCCATTCTATAAGCCCATTTAAGCCATAGAAATATCCTAGCTGAATATCGGCAGTTAAGATCTAAGCAATGAGAATTACCTATTCTAAGCTTAAAGTAGTTGATAGTGTTGGAGACTATTGCAGAAAGTTACTGAAATTTCTCCAGTTTAGTCATAAATAATTCAGATTATTTGGTTCAACTAAAAAAGATCTTGTTTTATTGACCAATTCATCAAATGATACGATTGGTAAAAGTCCATTTGTGAGATGTTTGTTACCTGAAATTTTATATCTTCCTTGAACTGCATTATTAGAATTATGTGAACTACATGAATAATCTGACTGAGAACAATAGGTTTTTTTTTAATTTGAAGCACAAAAAGAGTAGAGTATTGACTGATACCTATGAACTATTTCTAAAATTAATAGAGAGTGGGTTGCCCCACTGTGATGTCCACAACTTATATACTGTCTTAAAATGTGTTAAAGAAGCTAACACAGCTAATTGGAGGATCAGAACACAAATCAGGGTTCTTAAAAAGACAAATCACCATAGCTGTATGGTAGAAGAGGCATATTTAGTTGCTGTAAGTTACTTCTCCTGTTTAACCTTAAGCATATGGGATATTTAAAAAAATACATTTACGGCAAAAAGATTGCTGACTTAGCCATTTCTAAGACAGATGATTCCTTTTAGTCCTAATCCATGGTCCTTAAAAAATCTGGAAAACTGATTTCTTTTTTTGCCATCATGGTGTAGATAAAAATGAGACTACTCACTAGAGAAAAAGGGATAGATGGCTGTTCAGTTACTGAAGTTGTAATGAGTATTTGCGTCATATACTATATATAGTCATCACATGCTCTTTCAGTTTTAAAATGTAATAGTTGATGAGTTTTAAAGTTGTGCGGGTCTATAGACAGCAATGCATATTCTAATATATACTTCATAAAATGGTAATAGCACTTGTATTAGATGATACTGTTGACAAAGAAAATACATAGCTCTTCTCATTATCACATGTATACATTGTGATGTGTAATAGCAGCTGGGAAGCATTTAATATTATGAAATTGATACATTTCTTTAATATACTCTTGACGTAGGGAAAACCAACCATTTTTAGCATGTTAATTCATGCTCTTTAAACATAAACACATTTATGGCCTTTTAATGTGAAAAATTGTTGGGTTTCTTTTCTTATGACTGCAGGAAGCATATGTGCCTCATTTCTTACCCAAAGCTACCAACTGCCAGTTCTTGATACAATGTTTGTAAGGAAGAAATACCGAGGCAAAGATTTTGGGCTTCATATGCTAGAGGACTTTGTTGACTCCTTTACAGAAGATGCTCTTGGCTTGCGGTATCCACTCTCTTCTCTCATGTATACAGGTAAATTAAGTTAAAAAATGTTAAACTTGTCTCAGTCTCACTTCTGAGTTGTTTCTGCAGGGTATGGTAAATGTGCATATATCATTATTAACTAAATTTGGATTCTTTGGGTCCCTAAGGGCTTCATTTTGCAAATGTGTCCTTGTCTTATGTATATGGCTTTTTGGAGTTGTGGTGACTTTTTAAAAAAGTTGATATATAATTCATATATGATAAAATTCACCCTCTTAAAAGTGTACAATTCAGTGGTTTTTTTTGCATTCATAGCTGTGCAACCATAACCAGTATCTAATTCCAGAACGTGCTTATTACCCCAAAAGAAACCCTGCACCAGCTAGTACTCACTCTTCATTCCCCCACTCCTTCATCCCCTATTCTGTTTTCTTCTCTATGGATTTACCTGTTCTTGACATTTCATATAAATGTAATCATGTGGTATGATTATATTATAAGCCCTTTTTGTCTAGCTGCTTTTATTTTGCATAAATTTTGTTAAAGTTCATCTATGTTGTAGCATGAATCAGTGCTTCATTCCTTTTTATGGATGAATAATATTCTGTTTTATGGATATGGTACATTTTGTTTATCCATCATCAGTTGATGGACTTTTGGGTTGTTTCCACTTTTTAGCTGTTATGAATAATGCTGCTGTGAATATTTGTATAGTTTTTGTGTGGACCTATCTCTGCACTTAGGTGTGGATGGAATTGCTGGGTCATATGGTGACTCTATATTTAACATTATGAGAAATGCCAAACTGTTTTCCAAAGCAGCTATACCATTTTACATTCCCATAAATAGTGTATGAGAGTTAGAATTTCTACATATCCTCAACAACACTTGTTACTATCTTTTTGATTACAGCCATTCTCATGGGTATAAAGCGGCATCTTATAGTTTTGATGTTCATTTGATGTTGAGCATCTTTGCATATGCTAATTGGCTATTTCTGTATCTTCTTTGGGGAAATGTATATTTAAATCCTTTGGCCATTTCTTTAGGTTCTCTATGGTAGCTTTTAAAATTAAAAAGAGAAAAGTAATTTCAGATGTATAAAAACATGTAAAGAATAAGACGACAAATACTCATGAACCATCCAACATGCACCATCCATGAGAAATGGATCACTGCCAGTACAGTTGTACACCTACCCAATTAGCTCACTCCCTTCCCTGAAATAAGCACTACCTTAATTTGGCATTTATTTTCCCCATGTATTTCTTAGACTTTTTCTTTTTGAGAGGTGGAGAGACGGAGAGAGAGACAGAAAGTGTTCGTGAATGCACATGCATGAGGGGCAGGGGTGGGGCCGAGGGAGAGGAAGAGAGAGAACCTTAAGCAGACTCCTTGCCCAGCCCAGAGCCTCATGCGGGGCTCGATCTCACAACCCTGAGATCATGACCAGAGCCAAAATCAAGAGTTGGGCACTTAACTGACTGAGCCACCCAGGTGTCCCTCTTAGACTTATAAAGGAGCCTGCTTCTCCCTCTTCTTCTGCAACCCCTCCCTGCTTGTGTGTTCTCTCTCAAATATATAAGAAAAATCTTAAAAAGAACTTTATATAAATGACATATACTGTGAATTCTCCTACAGTTTGTTTTGTATATTTATATTTATGAGATTCATTCCTGTGGATTCACATAGCTCTGTTTATTCATTTTCAGTGCTGTTTAGTATTCCATTGTATGAGTATACCATGTGATACTTAAAAACTGTTGGTGAATTTTATGTGCATTTATAAATGTAAATCCGAAACTACTGCTTTTCTCTTAATGAAGTAAGATTTAATCCTGGAAGGTAATTTACTTGAAAACACCATTAAAATGTAATTTACCATTGATTTTAATCTAACTGGAGATGTTTATTTCCACTAAAAATATATTTTTGTTCTAAGTTTGCTCCCCCTTTTTAATATCAGAAATCCAGAAACAAGAACCAAGTATTGTGTGCCCATCTTGAATCATAGTTTCTGTGTAGACCCATACATGAGAATAGAATGAACCCTGTATACAGCTGGATAATCTGAAAATGGCTTTATCCTTAAAATCTAATTACAGCTTTACTGAATTTGGGAAGGAATGTAAACACACCCACTGTAGGCAGAATCTCTTATTACTTATTCTTTTTTGGGGTGCCTGGGTGGCTCAGTCAGTTGGGCAGCTGCCTTTGGCTCAGCTCTTGATCTCAGCATTCTGGACTCAAGCCCGTGTCAGGCTCCCTGCTCAGTGGGGAGTCTGCTTCCCCCCCTGCCCCTTCCCCCTGCTTGTGTACTCTCTCTCTCCAATAAATAAATACAATCTTTTTAAAAAATACTCTTTTCTGGGGCTCCTGGGTAGCTCAGTCGTTAAGCCTCTGCCTTGGGCTCAGGGCGTGATCCCGGTGTTCTGGGATCGATCCCTGCATTGGGCTTCTTCACTGGGAGTCTGCTTCTTCCTCTCCCACTCCCCCTGCTTGTGTTCCCTCTCTCGCTGTCTCTCTCTCTGTCAAATAAATAAAATCTTTAAAAAAAATATTCTTTTCTAATTCTAATGATAAATTGAATACCAAAAGAATTACAGGTGTATGTCTATTTTTGCATAGTCCAAGTGTGCTTTAATTCCTCTTATCCTTCAGTTTAGGCAGGAGATTGCCTGATAATATTTTATTGATCTCATTTGTATAATTTTATGAATAAGACTCTTTGAAGTGTGAAAATGAAGGAATATATTGAAAATAGAAAATTTTAGACTATTTGGCATCTCCATTTTCTGTTTCTTGCTCTTCCTATCTGTCTTGTACAATGCTTATTATATTTGAAGAACTTGGATTTCCATTTGATTTTCTCTTACAACTCAATTAGTAGTTCCTTGAGGCTGCTAGATGTCCAATATTCTTTGATGGTCTTGAGTTGTTTCCATGAATATTTTTAATGATTTAGAAAAGACCATAGTGTTATATATTGTGAGCTTTAAAAAGATAATTTATTCATTCCACAAATAGGTGACGAGTGCCAAGTATGGATGGGCTTGATCTCAGGCAGGAGTAGATGATTAACTATGAGAAGTTAATTTATACAGTACTATCGTGTACCGATACCTAAAGACATGGAATGAATAAGGTCTCATGAATCTTACCTGTTGGGAATTTATCCTGGTGTACTATTTGAGGTACAGGTCCAACTTTATTTTACCTGACAGGTATATGGTTGCTCTAGTATTATTTGTTGAATAATTTCTCTTCACTGATTTGCATTTATATCTATATCAGGTCAGCAAACAGTGGTCCACTGACCTTCTAATTCTTTTTGTAAATAAAATTCTATTGGAACACAGCTGTATTCATTAATTTATATATTGTCTATGGCTTCTTTTGCACTAAAATGTTACAGCTGGTTATGACAGTGCCCATATGGCCTGTAAGCCTAAAATACTTACTGTCTGCCCCTTTAAGAAAAAGTTTCCTAACTCTTAATCTAGATCATACATTAAATTTGTATATGTATATGTTTGAGTATATTTCTTTTTTTTTTTTTTAAGATTTTATTTATTTATTTTACAGAGATAGAGACAGCCAGCGAGAGAGGGAACACAAGCAGGGGGAGTGGGAGAGGAAGAAGCAGGCTCATAGCAGAGGAGCCTGATGTGGGGCTCGATCCCACAACGCCGGGATCACGCCCTGAGCCGAAGGCAGACGCTCAACCGCTGTACCACCCAGGCGCCCCTCTTTTTTTTTTTTTTAAGATTTTATTCATTTGAAGTGGGGGAGAGAGAGTGAGCACGCAAGCTCAGGAGCAATGGGGGGGGTGTGGGGAAGGGAGAGGGAGAAGCTGACTCCCTATTGAGCATGGAGCCTGATGCAGGGCTTATCCCAGGACCTGATCCTGACCTGAGCCAAAGGCAGACGCTTAACTGACTGAGCCATCCCAGTGTCCCAATTTTTAAAGATTTTATTTTTAAGTAATCTCCACACCCAATGTGGGGCTCAAACACACAACCCCAGGATCATCAAGAGTTGCATGCTCTACTGACTAAGCCAGCCAGGTGCCCCTAGTTTGCTTAAATTTGGGGGGGGCTATACTATATATAACATAGTATTTATTATTTGAACTATTTGTAGTTGTGCAGTCAGTGGTATTAGTCACATTCACTCTCTGTCTTTGTGAATTTGCCTGTTCTAGATACCTCATAGAAGTGGAATCATACAATATTTGTTCTATGTGTGTCTTATTTCACGTAGCATAGTATTTAAGGACCATCCATGTTGTAGCATATATCAAATCAAAATTTCTTTCCTGGGGTCCCTGGGTGGCTCAGTTAAGTGGCTGACTNCTTTTTTTTTTTTTTTTTTTGAAGATTTATCTATTTGAGAGAGAGTGTGTGCATGCATAGAGAGTAGGGAGGAGCAAAGGGAGAGGGAGAGAGAAACTCATGCAGATTCTGCACTGAGCATGGAGCCCTATGCGGGGCTTGATGTCACATGACCTGAGCTGGAGCCGAGAGTCTGACATTCAACTGACTGAGCCACCCAGCCACCCCACAGCTGACTCTTGATTTTGGCTCCCGTCATAATCTCGGGGTCATGGGATCAAGCCCTATGTCTGGATCTTTGCTCAGTGGGGGGATCTCCTTGAGAATTCTCTCTCTCTCCCTCTGCCCTTCCCCCTGCTTGTGCACGCTGTCTCTCTCTCTCAAATCTTTAAAAAAATTCCATTCCTTTTTGTGGCTGAGTATATTTTTATTGTGTGTACATGTCACGTTTTATTCATTCATCCATTCGTCTTCTGGATGGACAGTTGGGTTCTTTCTACCTTTTGGCTATTGTGAACAATGCTGCCATGGACATTGGTATACAGATAACTGTTCGAGTCCCTGCTTTCTGTTCTTTCGGATATATAGCTGTGAGTGGAATTGTGGAGTTATATGGTAGTTCTATGTTAAACTTTTTGAGGAATTGGCAAACTATTCCACAGGGGCTGCATCATTTTGTTTAATGTGTTTTTAAACTTTTTATGTGATACCATTTGTACATATACTAACTTGTTTTTTTACTGATCTTTTTAATAGATTTATCATTGTTAATATATAGCTGTAATTTGTTGTAGCTTCTCTGTGGTGTTTTATTGTATACATTTTATAATTTATTCATGTATCCCTTAATGATGGGCTCTTAGGTTGAACTCCCCATGCCTGTTTAAAAACAGCCCTGTGATGAATATTACAGAAGTCTTCTTGTGCATATGTGTAAGTCATTAGGGTATATACCCAGTAGCAGAATTGGAGCATACAATATGTCTTTTCAACTTTACTAACTATTGAAAAATTATTCTCGCACCAGGAGAATGTAGTTTCCATTTTCCTTATTCTTTGGATGCTTGGGTTATCTGATAGGTGTGAAAATGGTATCTAGTTGTTTCATCTTGCTTTTCCCTGGCAGCTAGTGAGGTTTGCCATCTTTACCTTTGTTAAGTGACCTTTCAGTTTTCATGATGTGTAAATTTCCTTTTCATAGCATCTGCCAGTTTCTTTTGGGGATCATTTTGTCTAATTCAATTTTAGAATTTTTAATATGCTGAGAATACTAATCCTTTGTTCTGTTTTGAGAATCTCCTAATCTGTGTCTTTATGGTATCTTTTTTTATCTTTTTTTTTTAAGATTTTATTTATTTATTCGACAGAGATAGAGACAGCCAGCGAGAGAGGGAACACAAGCAGGGGGAGTGGGAGAGGAAGAAGCAGGCTCATAGCGGAGGAGCCTGATGTGGGGCTCGATCCCATAACGCCGGGATCACGCCCTGAGCCGAAGGCAGACGCCTAACCACTGTGCCACCCAGGCGCCCCCATTTTATTCTAATTTTATTCCCCTTGGTAATATTTAGTAATCTTCTCCTTAAAGGTGAAGCACATCTTCTAATAGGATTTTTATTGTTTGTGTTAAAATTTCATTAGCGAGACTGATGTGTAATTGAGTTGCATTAGTGTTACGTATGCTAGCACCGTTAAGTGAGTTGGGCAGCTTACTTTCTGTCTTCTTTCTGTTTTCCAAAACAGTTTATATTTGGGATTTCTAGAAAATTCTAAATGTATTTTTCAGCTTGCAAGCAGTACTTTGAAAAGTATCCAGGAGACCATGAACTCCTGTGGGAAGTTGAAGGTGTTGGACACTGGTACCAACGAATACCGGTCACCAGAGCATTACAGAGAGAAACATTTAAAATTACAGGTAAGAATTACAGGTTTCAGGTTGGAACACACGTCAGGCTTAAAGAGCAGAGCCTTTTAATGTTTGTGTCTCTTAGTCCAGAGTTATGGTATATTGTAGTGTGACCCCTCTAGTAACAGACCCTCTTTCTAAAGTTGAATTTTTGTTATGTATTAACATTTGATTCACTAATAATAAGTGGACCTAGAATTATAATAGCCCAGCAGAATCTAACATTCTAGGAGTCGGTGGGTAAAAAGGAAACACAATTACTGAATCAGCATAGAATAGGCATCACAGAATTAAAGAGTAGTCCCTGGTCTCATGCATCTTTCCTCAAAGTCACTAAATACAGATTAACACTTTTATAATTGCAAGGTTTCATTATAAGATATTGGTGAAGGAGATATTCCGCACCTAGATTTTCAGCACCCTTCTGTTCAGGATGCTATTCAGGGCTTTTATGAGAATCAGTACAAATCATGTTACAGTTAAAACCAAATACTGATTGGGTTACAATTTTTAAAATTCTTCTATACACAGCAGTTTCTCAAAATGAAGCTAAAAGACCTATGTCTGGAGAATATGGTCTTGCATCTGTTCCAGAATATGAAGCGGAAACTGAAGACAATCAGTCTAGTGAGATGCAGCTAACTGTAGGTACACTGTATGTTTATTGTAGGAAATAATGATTTTTCTGTTCTTTAAACTAGATTCAGCTAATATTTAATTTTGTAAATGTTAAAGTTTATTCATCAAGTTATGTAATTTAAAAATTTTTTACTGTATTAGTTTTCTTGGTATCTCCTGTTAATGGCTTACTAAGGACTTAATTTTCTTTGAAAAATAATTTGGAATCACACAAAATAACATAGAAGAAAATAAAAATCTATAATCCCATTACCCCATATATAGCAACTGTTAACATTTTTGTATTTAATATATATTATAAAACATGTATACGCATACATATTTGTTTTCTGTTATGCTGCTTCTGTTTTTTTCCTCCCTTAATATAATATTGTAAGCATTTTCCGTGGCATTATTGTTTTAAAACATAATTGTTAAAAAGCAGCATACTATTAATTATATGTAAATACCATTGTTTATTTCTTTAACATATTATACTTAAGTTTTTTGCTAAGTGGCCCAGCAGTGAACACATTTATACACGCATCTTTTTGCCTATGTAATTCTTTCTTTGCACTGGTAAAATTTTAGAAGTGAAATTAGAAATAGGTCAAAGGTTATGAAGTTGTTGTGGAAAGTTTGAGTCTATATATGCTAGGTCTGTAGAATGTAATGCACTTCGAAAGTACTAGGTAAATCTTTCAGGGACAAGTGCTTTGGGGAATTATTTCTGCCTCTTTTTCCTGCCTTAATTAGCGTGAGCGTTGACTGAACTTTTTGGAAACGTTTTTAAGGATGATGTAAATCATGTAATTATCTGTAGGGAGGTAGATTTTTTGTTTTTATAAGCCTGGTTTGATTATATTGTGGTCCAAATTCCTCAGCTATAATTAAATTTATTTAGTATTGGTCATACATCATAAAATCAGGGAATGTAGAAAAAATCTTTTCCCAAAATGTGATGAGAGCAATGATTTTCCTTAATAATAAGCCAAATAATTTTAAATGGGTTGTGTAAATGAGAATAAACCGTGTCATAAGGTTGGCAGCATAAATTCAATTTTCTTTCATTTTAGAAATTCATTTTCTTCAAATTACTTTAAGATTTTAATTAGTTCAAGGAAAGTATTTCTCACATTAAACTATCTTATTTCTCTTTTTATTGTTAACCACATGGGAAATGGTCTTGTTTATTTTAATTAACTGTTTTTAGCTTTAGTGAGGTATAATTGACAACAATTGTACCTATTTAAGGTGTACAACTTGAGGTTTTGAGATAAATTGTGAAACAATCACTATATGATTTATTCTAGGTGGTGATGGTATTTCTACTTGCTTTTTCCTATTTGGCAATTTAAACATTACATGTACTTCTCTTACACTCTTTGTACCTTTTTTTATTGAGTCTTATTTGTGTGTTAACCTTGTCTAGTTCAACTACAGGCTTCTTGAAGACAGGATTTTTGTCTTATCTGTCACAGTTCATCCTTGTTTGTGTCCTGTCAATAGACCTTCTTAAAGTCTCTGTGCCTACTGTGTTGTAGGGTTTCCTTAAGTGTATGATGAATAGTAGTTTATATAATAAAGTAGATACTGTGGCAAGCACTGGAGGTACAAAGAAATGGTTCTTACAAGCATGGGATAAGTAGGTGGTCCGTTATCGGAAACAGATAAATAAACTACAGGATTATAATTTCCTTAGTAGAGCATATAGCAAGTGATTGAAGGTACATAACAGAGTATGAGTAACTCTACCCAAGGAGTGGAATAGGTGAAGTAGCAACAAAGGTTAGGGTTTTGTGACAAAGGTTAGGGTTTCCCAAAGGCTAGCGTGTTAAAAAAACAAAAACAAAAACACAACCAAACAGGTGTGAAAGAAAATGGCATGTTTGGTATGTAAGAGGTATTTGGTTTTGAAGAGGTTGAGAGTTTATATTCTAGGCAGTGAAAAACCATGAAGGTTTTGTTTTTGTTTTTTAAAGCAAAAGAGCACAGTTTGTGATTTGGAAGCATCTTTGTCATCAGGTTGGAGGGGATTACAGAGCATGTGATTAGAGCAAGGGATACCAGGGATGAGGCTCTTGGAATAATTCACATTAAAGATGATAAAGGCCTAAACTAATGCATCGGTAGTACAAAGGAGGGGGCAGTTTTGAGAGATTCTTCAGAGTCTCAGAATTGACAGGCTTTGCAGTTCACTGAATGAAGGTTAAGAAGAAATCATTACTGACTCACAGGTTTTTGGCCAGAATGGCTGACTGAACTGTTATTGCCATTAACCAAGACAGAGAATAATATTGGGAAAAGATAAGAGTTCAATTTGGAACAGGTTGGTTGTGAAATTGGGATGGAGCTCCCATATTTCCTTTGAAAAAGAACTTTGGAAATCAGGAGATTAAATTGTATATCTGGATTCATCAGCAAACAGATGTTGAAGTAAAGGTAGTACATAAAATTACACAGGAAGAGCATGTGGACAGAGAAGAGGAGATAGCTGAGGACAGGACATGAGGAAACTCCAGTGAGTCACACTGTAACATCTTAGATGGCTCAGTAAGGCTCAGGGCTCAGTCGTTACCTCAGGATAACCCGAGGCTGTAACATCACCTTTTATCAGTAAATTTCCTTGAATGGTGAATAGTGAATACAAAAAGTACTATTTGAAAAGTGTTTCACAAGATTTTCTTTGACACCGACTAAAGTAAATTCATAGGGAGAAAAAAAATGATCTAAAACTCTTGGTTTTAATCTGTATTTCTATTTTAGATTGACTCTCTAAAAGATGCCTTTGCAAGTACGTCCGAAGGTAAGAAATTCAGCTAATCCACCAGTATTTGAGATGCTTAGAATTTAGGGGCGGGAGATGTCTGTTAGAGTAAGTGAAGACTTATCCCACTCTAAGATCTGGAGCTGAGTTATAATGCCACCACTACCACTGGTCTTGCTGTGTGAACAAAGTAAGCTCTCATATACCTCTTTTCCTCATTTCTTTACCTGTTAAATAGGGAGAGTGGTGTCTGCCTTGTTTATGTCCCAAGATTATTGGGAGAGAATATAAGTAAAAATGCAAAAATACACTGCAGAACTCAGGGCAGTATGGAAATGTGAGGAATGAATAATGTGAGACTGACATCTTTTTTTGGCCTGATATAAGTGAGAGAAAGAAATACGTAATTGTGGGAGTATATGTAAGCTAGCATAGTTCTTACATTTCTGTGTATTTTAACAGATAATCCTTTTAAGACATACTGAATTAATTGTAGTACTGCTGTTTTTTCTCAGGTCATGATAAAACACCAGTTTCCACTCGTACTCGAAGTAGTCATCTGAAGCGGCCAAAGATTGGGAAGCGGTTTCAGGATTCTGAATTTAGTAGTTCTCAAGGAGAAGATGAAAAGATGCCCCAGACTTCACCTACAGCTTCAATAAACAAGTAAAGTGTTGGTTATTTTTCTCTCATCATTTTGTTCTTCTTATTTTCATATATTTTTAAAAGATTTTATTTAATAGAGAGCCTAAGCGGATGGGGGGCAGAGGCAGAGGGAGAAGCAGACTCCCCACTGAGCGCAGAGCTGGATGCAGGGCTCAATCCTAGGACCCTGGGATCATGACCTGAGTGGAAGGCAAATGCTTAACCAACTGAGCCACGCACGTGCCCCTTCTTATTTTCATATTATTAGTATTTAGTATTTAAGGTGGAAGTTATTATTATATTGTTTGTGTAGCAAATAACCTTGGTGTATGAGTTAGTATTTAAATTCTTCTACAGGATTACTGATTGTACTCACTTTGATGTATTACAGGGAGAAGTTGCCAAGTAAGAAAGTAAAATAAATCCACAATTTAATCTCTCATGTTTGAAAATTCAAGAGAATATTCTAGTGATTATATTATCCCAACTTTGATAGTAGCTCTAGTTTTTAGTAAATGCTGAGATTTAGTCAATTTTTTAAAAACCCTAAGTTTATTTTATAACAGATTCATTTTACTGGGTTGTTGGATATAACACAAATTAGCGATAACTGTAAGTGGTTCAGTCACCTCCTCTAGGAACTTAATAGCCAGTTGAATCAACAGAACACTTGGGTCAAAACTTTATCCTCTATCTTCCTTGTAACCTTAAAGAAAGCAAGATTTCAAATTTTATAGTAAAACTAGGCTTTTTTGTCCTAATAGTCCTACCCATTGTTCCTGAGTTAACCATTCATAGGTTTGCCATTTTATCTGTGAAATTATTTTATTCAAGTAGAAAATTCTGTACCTATGCTCATTTTATTATGTAAATAATTTTGAATTTGGATAATTATTTATGTAAATGTTTTATTTTAGTGAAAAATTCGTGTTAAAGGCAACTATTAACTAAATATTTAAATCTAGTAATTTGTGAAAAGATAAGAGGTTAAATAATTATAGTTTTCTTCCTATGTAACATTTTGATGTAATATCCTTTTCATAAGGGAATATAACTGTATTTTATATTGAACATCCCAGAGTGGTGGAATTGTGTTTGTTTTTCATAAATAGAACAGTAACAGTTAAGACTAAATGCTTGAATGTTTACTTAGTAGCTATTATGAAGAACAGATGTCATCTTTTCCCTTGAAGAATTGACTGCCTGATGGTTTCTAATTCACTAGCTATACCTGTGACACAGGTTAAGCTCCCTGCAGGTGGATTGTGATGGTACAATAGTAGAAGTACGAAACAGTGTAGATGCAGAGGAGAGATTTGATTGAATCTAATTGACGGGATAGAGAGATTTGGCATTTGGACCAGGGCTTGAAAGATAAGTTGAATCTCAACAAGCAGAGTTGAGAGAGAAGATGTTCTAGTCCAGGAGTCCACAAACTGTGGTCTGTCGATCAAATCTGACCCACTACCTATTGTAAATAAAACTTTATTGTAACACTTCCATATTCTTTAGCTTACATGTTTGTATGGTTGCTTTTGTATTACAGTGGCAAAGTTGAGTAGTTGTTCAGAGACCATATGGCCCATAAAACCTAAAGGAAAAGTTTGTTGACCCCTGATGTATACCAGGGTTGTCCAGAGAACTTATTGTGGTGATGAAAATGTGCTTTATCTGCCCTGCCCAAAATGGCAGCCCTACTTAGTATGCCCATTGAGTACTTCAGGTATGGCCAGTGTAGCTTAGGAACTGAATTTTTAATTTCATTTAATTTTAATTAATGTGAATTATGACATGCGTTGTGGCTACTGTGTTGCACCATGCAGGTACAGCGTGAGTAAAGGCAGAAAGCTCAGAGGAATATTAATAAGGATAACCGATGTGTAATGTGAATGTTAACCATCTAGTGGGAAATAAAAATATGAGAGTCTAGGTCCAGGCCAGCAGGCATTGTGGCAGCATGAGTGACTCATCGAAGTATTTGGCAATGTGATGAGCAAGAAGATCTCCTTTGCCTGGTGGATGAGGCCCAGCAGCATAACTCATGCAGGGGGAAGCAAGTAGCCATACTGTGGGCAGACCTATGAGGAGGTACTGTCCCCAAGGAATTGGGCCCTTAGTCTATTAGGCTTCATGAAGAACTAAATGTTGCCAACAACTGCATGAATGAGAGCTTGAGGTGGTCGGAGGGAGCACTGCCAATCAGACCTTGAGACGAGACTGGGTTGATTGCAACTCTATGAGACCTTGAGCCATAGGTACCCAGCTAACCCACACCTGGATTCTTAACCCACAGAAACAAGATAGTAAATGTTCTATGATTTCAGGTGTTAAAAACTATAGATTTAGCTATGGATATATATGATGGTCTGGTCATGTTAGGCTTTGTAAGGAGATACACTTTATTCTCTAAGCTGCAGAGAACCATCAGAATTTTCTGAGCTGGATTGTCACAGGTATAGATGGGTATATCATAAAAAGAGCTCTCATAGCTTTACTAAAGAATGTGTGTACTGCAAGTTCAGAGATGAGTTGGGACAAAGTTACGGTGGTCCAGAGAGAATTGGGGCCTGAAGGAGGGCCATGAAAATGGGAACAGAAAATTAGGGATGTCTGAAAGGCATTTTGGAGGTAGAACAAAACCATATCATTTATTGTCCAAACTGATATCTTTGAGAATGAAAGGGGCATTATTAGTGATTATGCCGATGCTGGGACAAAAGCTATGAAACTGGACTGTGTCAGGTAAATTGGGATGTGTGTTATTCTAATAGAATGAAAGCCAATGAGATACGGTTAGAGTAAAAGAAGAATCTAGCTTACATGATTGAGGAGATTGTGGTGTTACTACTCAAACTAGAGAACAAGGTAGGAAAGAGGACGAGTTTGTGAGAAGAGATGGGTTTTGGACCTGTAAGATTGGAAGTTGTTGACTAAACTACGCTTGGTTGATTCTCTAAAGTGGTACTTAATTAACAGACTCCTGAAATTTTATATTCATCCTTCATAAAACAAGTAAGAGTGGTTTTCTTTCCTAGATTGGAATCTACTGCACGCACATCAGAGAGCTCAGAAGAATTCCTGGAAGAAGAACCTGAACAAGGTGTGATTGAATTTGAGGACGAAAGTAGTGATAAGGATGCTCGGCCTGCACCAGAAACCCAACCACGCCTGGAAAAGCAAGATGGTGAAAAGGTATGAGACCCCACTTATTAAATAAAGTGAATGAAGGTAAACTAAATTTTAACTTTCGTAATCATGAATTGTTAGAAAAATCTGTTGATCTCTTATAGAGTCATAGTAGAATTGTGTTTAATGCTAAAAGCATATCTCTATACTAAGCAAGGTCAGGTACTGGAGTTGGGGAGAGGATAAAGTTAACAAGTATTGTTTCATGTTTCAAACTGAATTTTTAAAAGTTTGACTTACAGCAAAGGTAAAATTGAGGATGTTGAGGTAAAAAGATCCCTCTGTATATTTAAAATATAAATTAATGTGAAAGATTAAACATACTTAAGAAGTAACACAAATTATACGACTATAAGGTATACCTTGTAGAACCAGTTAGAATGCCATAAGGTCAATAAGGCCTCAGTTGCACCTGTATCTTGGTTAGAAGAATAAAATTCATCATCCAAAAAATATATATATATAATATATTATATATATAGTATATGCTGTGTGTAAAATGTAAAAATATATTTATTTTATATATATATATATAATAATACGTGCTGTATGTACTTCACGTAATGGGTTTCACTTGTCCAGCAATACACTGAGCACATAGTAGGTCACCAGTGACACTTGCATTCACTCCCAGTGGTTTTCCTCACCTAGATTGACTACTGTGTCTTCCCTTGGTATTCTCTAGGCACCTATAACAGTAGGCTTTATAACACCAGTGTATTTTGGTTTCTTGGTTTTCTTACCTGAAGTTTTCTTTGGTTTTATTTATTGATTATTGTGCTTCCTCCTTTTTTTCGTTTATTTGTAGACATTCTAGAAGACTTGGTTCTTGACTTTCTGCTCTTGCTTCATGTTCTATGAAAATGCATCCAATCTAATGGTTGAACTCTCATTTCTTTGGGGATGACCAATAACTCTAGACTTTGAATATTGATTGAGACTGTAATGCCACAATATTACTTGTTTTCTGAATATTCTATGTTGACAGATATCTTTTATTATCTTAAATTCAACATAATCTCTATTCTTTCTTATCACTTCTGAATTGAGCCTTTTTTCCTCTGTGGTTTTTTTTAAAAAATCTATCATTCTATTCCCAAACCTAAAACTTGAAGGGACAGGTTTTTCTCTTCTTTTTTCTCACTTTTAGTTAATTTCCAACATTCTGGGTTTTTTAAGCTTTTGCTGTGTTTTTCTCATTTTCTTCAACATTTTTTCATACCCTAGTTGATCCTTTTATGAGCTTTATTATAATTACTGTCTGTAAGCAGTCCATTTCTATAGACTGGCCAGGTAAGCTTTTCTAAGTCCCTGATTTCAGTATCACTGTGACTTTAGGGATCCTACATAATCCAGACAAACCTATTTCTGAGCCCTTGAGTGCATCGTTTTCTAATTTTTACAATGGTAATAAAACGCCCTCTGTTAGAATGTCACTAAGATTCATTAGAACTGTTAAACATTAAATAGAAGTATTTTATTTTATGTTGATAAACGTTGGCAGAAGAGTTTTAGAACTGGAAGATTTGTGTTATCACCTTGCTGATATTTCCATATTTAATGTGATATAAGGAGTAGGATTGTTAAAAAATTACTCAAAGTTGACTGGACAGTGAGCTGAGACTGAAGGCTTTCTTCTTCCAGCAAGAAGCTGTATCCAAACTCAGCTTCCCACAAGACTGGTAGTGCTTCCTCCCCCTGGCAGGGTAACCCATAACTTCCCACAAGCCCCAAAGATTCTAAGTGCTGATCAGCTGGTGTTCTGTAAAGAGCTGCCATAAAATCTAGAGTCTCTGGTGCCTTTTTACTGAAAAGGTTCCACTCCTGACGGCCCTATAAGGAAGAACAAGACAGGGACAGGGTGTCTTCACTGCATCTCAGACCTGTACTGCGTCTACAGAGTATCATGGTCTGTCTGCTGTCTCCATGAGAACAGAGGGAATTTGGGTTACTTGTGCACTCTTTTCTTTTACTGACTCTGCCTGAAGAGTTTCCTGTTTTTCTCAGTAAGACTCTTCCTTAACTCAGGTCCTGCAATGTGGTAGACTTTATCTTGAGTCCTCGTGCATGACAGGTGGAGACTGAGAATGGACCCACCTTGCATGACAAATAAGTTAGATTATAATTATGTCCTGACTTATTCCCCCCCCAATGATGTAGGAAGCTGAATTAGAGCCTATGAATGGTGAGATAATGGATGATACTCTTAAAACGTCACTTATAACTGAAGAGGAGGACTCCACTAGTGAAGTTTTAGATGAAGAAATAAAATTGCAGTCTCTTAATTCCAGCGAAGACTCTACTACTCTTGTTCCACTGGTGGTGGAAACCCCCACCTCAAAACCCCCTGACACTGTTGCACAGGATAAGGTAAGAGGGAAATAACTTAATTTTGTATAGTCAAACTGTTCCAGTGTTGGTGACATGGAAGGGGCATTGTAGTATATATATTTTCCTCCCCTTTAGTATAGTCTTTCAGGAAAACTAATTCTATATTAATTATTTTGCTAGATTAGGTGTTTTAAGAAAATGGAATCGGTAATATTCCATAAATTCACATCTTTGTAACCTTGTAATACATACCTGACTTCTGATAACGAGTTTTTTTTGTAGATTTAGAGAAATGCTTCGACAAATAGATAAAGCATTATTTGCCAAATGCTTGAATACCTATTGCTTACATAGTCTATGATGAATACAGTCATTTTAATTTGTTTTAATTATGGAGACAGATTAGATTAGTGGGAAAAACCTGATAGACTATTTTTAAAGAAATTTCATTTTTACTTTCAAATATTCCAATTTAAGGCTAAAAAACTATTGTAAAGCATTATTTTATTAGTGTCTCTAATAAATAAATGAATAAAATTTCCATTGCTCTTACCTATCATCTAATGAAATTGTAGTCAGACTTATTGGGGTGGCACAGTGTCAAGCCCCAAAGGACTCTTGGTTCTGGCTCAGTAATACCAAAAACCTAAAAACTTTTAAGTTGATTCATGGTTTTAAAGAACCTTGATAATAAAATGTCCTAAGTACTTTTTGAGGTAAAATAATTACTTTTATTGTATCTTTAAAACAAGAACCAGCTTATTACGTAAGAAGTTTGAAGTGATTGACTTGTATTCAGAATATGTACACCCGATGAACAAAAGTATTGAGTACTGAATTCTTGAAAATGCAGTTCATTGTCATTGCGTATTAGTGTGATTATGTAAGAACTATACTGCAAAAGTTTGTTCACCCGGTTTTTTATTTTTAGACCTCACATATAACTGACTCAGAAATGTTGCTGGATGAAGGCCCATCTGATGAAAAGGGGCACACTGAAGAGAAACTGCCACTAGTTTCAAGAAAGAAAGCACATTTTGGGAGTTCAGACAATGTTGCTACTATCCCAAATGAAGAAAGATCTGACAGTGGTTTTCCAAACTCTGTGATTGCTGAATTTTCTGAGGAATCAATCTCTGAAAATTTATCACCCAACACTACTTCTTCATTGGAAGACCAGGGTGACGAGGGGGTACCTGAGCCCCAGGAAACGTCTACAGCTCTATCTCAGAGCTCTTTGATAGAGGTTGAACTTGAAGATGTGCCATTTTCACAGAACACGGGACAGAAGAACCAGTCAGAGGAGCAGTCTGAAGCATCTTCTGAGCAATTGGATCAGTTTACACAGTCAACAGAAAAAACTGTGGATAGCAGCTCAGAGGAAATAGAAGTGGAAGTGCCTGTGGTAGACAGGCGGAATTTAAGAAGAAAGGCCAAAGGGCATAAAGGACCTGCTAAGAAGAAAGCCAAGCTGACATGAAGAAGATATGCAGATGATAAACCCTCTTCTTTGTAACATAATTGTTGTTTTTAAAATATGGTAATTAATAAATGGCATGGGGCACAGGGCAAAAATTCCAAAATTTCACTTTGAACTTATTTATGATGCCGGTTTTCCGTCCCCCTTAGGACCTAGGATTCACCATTCTTTTTAATTTTTCAGGCTATTTTGTGTAAATACAATTTTTTTATTTTTATTAACCATGTTTCGACTTTGGGAAACCAGATCATACTATATTTTCTTTAGCAATTGGGGACATCTGACCATTAATATTTCAGAAAATATAAATTAAACTGAAAGTAGTAGGCTTTACATTACCTGTAAGGATCACAGAAGTCTTTTATACTATGGATTTTAATAGTAAACTTGGTGAGGGTTCTAGAAGTTTTATCTTAAAAATCAAAACTAATCATTTTTTAAAATGTAGGCATGTCTAAACAAAAATGTCAGTAAATGAAAATATACTTCAACTAAATGAGAGCACAAATAGAAATTTATGGTGAAAGGCTTATGCAGGTGGTATTTTGGCCTCTTAATTCTAGTTGTGTATATGAGGTTTCTTCCTTTGACTTCAGTGTCTGAGGAAAGGTATAAAATCTGTTTCCACCCAGGCTTTGTAACATCTAGCATTTACAGTACTGCTGGGGATTTAACTCTGGCATGTAGACACTAATATAATATAAAGTATCATTTGAAGCTGGGGAAGCTGGGGACTATACTTTTGTCCTCATCCAGTTAACATATATACTTCAGAAGTGTGAGAACCCTTCCTAAGGCTTCTCCTTAATCCTGCCACTGCCTTTACTCTATAATCATATATTCTCCTCAGCTTTCATCCACTTCCCTCAGAGTGATTCCTGCCAAAAAATCTGCCTGCCTATCTGCCAGCTTATGCCCTTGGCATCCGTATCAGGGTAGATTTGGACTGTGCCCCACAATCTTAGATCTAGATGGCGGGAATGAATCTGCCCAAGGAGCTATAGTTAGAAGAGCTTAGATCAAATTGGAGGCTTTGGTTGTTGCTCTGGTCTTGCTTACTCTGAATTTGTTCTGTGATGACAGGTTACAAGCTAGCCTGTGTGTATACACTGTGGTACTATAGCAAAGGCCTTTGCCTAAGAAAACTTAAAAAACAAATTCTCTTGTTAATTTTTATAAAGTAATTTATTTAAAAATGAACGAAGTGGTTATTTTTAGAATCCAAAGAGAATCTTAAAACAGTCCTACTCTTTGGAAGTATTGTGTACACTCAGATTTGCAGTTAATTTAGAGAGTGCTTTGAGACCATTTAGATTGTAAAACAGCTTGGTCCTCATCTAAATGCTTTGAGACCATTTAGATTGTAGAACAGCGTGGTCCATAACCATGTTATGACTTTCATTATTTGAGGTGCTAAGGATTGATGTCAAAGGTTTATCCAGTCTCCAGTCAGGTGATGTCATTAAATTTTATTTTGGAATGTTGATATTTTAGGTCTAATAAGCGAAGTTAAAATGTTTCAGCAGGCAAAACAGCAAACCCTCCTATTCATGTAAAATTTTGAATACTTGTATCCCCTACTTTTTCCTTAATTATTGGTTAGAGACAAGCCAGATGATTTCACTCCAAATGAAAATTAAAGCACTTTGGCCATTTGTTTTCTCAACAAATGCTGATTAATTGAAAAAAATAAGTATGACTGGTACTAGTACATCTGTCACATGTTTATGCTGTTTTATAGATTTTATGAGAAACTTTACTACAATTAGGGAAATAAAGATATGAGGATTTAGTAAATTCTTAACATTTCCTTTTTTAATTTCTTAAAATAGATTTAAAAACCTAACACTTAGATATTTTACTTTTTTACTTGGATTGTTCATTGTTGAGAATACTTTCTTTAAAAGGGTATAGTTTAAGACTGAGCTCACTGACAACTCTTGATATGTGAATATAGTTGCTGAGTTCACAAAACACGTTTAGTTACTCATATATAACAGTACTAACAGTATAAACTCATACTTGTTAAACTTGTTTGGTTTATTCTTAAACAGCAAGAGCATTTTAAGCAGTTTCAGAACTTTTTGCTTAGCATACAAGAAAACTTTTATTATCTCTGACCGAAAATGTTATTTTGGGGGGTTTGTAGATGGTAGAGAAAGCTAGGTAACCTAGAAAAACCTTACTTTCGTGTTCAGTAACATGTTCACGTTCAGTAAATGAGTTCTGTACTCAATGAGTATAGAATTTATAACAAAATTTATCCTCAATAAGGAATCTAAATAAAACTAAACAGATAGTTTTTTTGCAAGGGATTAGAAGAACTTGAGAATTATAGAGGACTGAAATCTGATTTCAGCCATCTCGTCTAGTTGTTGAGTGTCTAGTCACATTCTATAGTCCTTTGTGAACTTTTTTCTGTTTAGGATTTTTATTTCTGGAAAAGAATTTCACTTGTTTGTGTAAATACGTGTATATTTCCTTGTGTAATATAAAGCATAGATATTAGCAAAATTTTCGTTCTACTTTCAAGTTTAAATTATCCAATTGCTAGACATCACAGAAATATATTTAAGAATTTATTATAAAGCTCCTCTAAACTTTTAAAGGTGAGAGGATCTATTATGATTTTTTATAAAATCAAATAGCATGACAGAATGTCAGTCTTCTACTTAAAATGTCTATATTCATGGTGTTTCCATTCATTGCAGAGAATAAATATGTCAAGGATAACACTTTCTAGTGATTAATGGTTCACTTTTAGCTGGCCAGAACACTACCTAAAATTGTTTCAGTGACTTTAGAAAGTATCTTGAAGGTTTATGATTACATCAAATTGAGTCTTTACCTAGTATCTAAATATCTGCTCTTATGTACTGCTTTACTCTTAGGGATTACCTTCTGAGGTTTGGTCACACCAGCAAACTGATACAGATCTTAATGTAAATACAGGATTTATACTAAGATTACTCATCTGTGTAACAGCATTTTAGAAATTTCTGCCTTCTATGTCCACTTGTAGCTAATCTGGTGTTTTAAGTGTTACCCAGTCTTTCATGGATGTGATTAGTTACAGATGTTATGCTTCTGTTGGCATACTTAATATAAAGCTTTCTTTGTAGAAGATAATTTGCTTATTTTGGGTTCTAAAATAAATAAGCAGACTGAGTTCTGTGGGATTATGCTTACCTTTAGTCTATTTTTTTTTCACCTTCCAAATCTTAAAGTCACTCACACATTCCCCATTTCTATTAGTGGCAAAATCAGTTGTTAAAATACAATTGTAAGAAAGGTTCAGCTTCTGTCATCCTGACGTAATTGTACCATATTGGATAGTCATTCCCAAGGAACTAGCCTTTCTTTTCCTAGGTGTGTGTGTGTTCTAAAACTTCCGAGGTTTATAGAACTTAGAAAAGATGCTACATTATTCAGAATAGCAAGTCTTACTGAGGTACTCAAGTTTGTTTCCTTGGTAGTTTTTTTTTTTAAGTTTTAAAGTAGGATGTTTTGTGATTGTTTCTTGGCCTGTATTTTGATATTCTTTCCCTTTTCCCTACTTTAATCAACGAAGATGTGTTTAGATATTGAATTTGTTTAGACATTAAATGATTTTGTTAAAGGCACAATCACATTGGTTGTACTTTCAAGACAGACTTTAAAAATAAACAATTTAAAACCATTAATGTCATTATAAATTAATGTAATATTTTGGACGCCTTAAGCTCAAAGCTACAGACATAATTCAGATCACGAAAGTGCTTTGACCAAGTTACAAACCTAAGACATGACCTTTTCTATATTATCCAAGTAACTGCAAACAAATTTCTCTTTAAGGGCATCAGTGCAATCTTTTTTTTTTTTAAAAACAATTTTACCTAGAATTTGTAACCATTCTAAAAATATGAAAGCATAAACATTTTGGTGTATTTTTTTTTCTATATTCGGAGTAAAAATACAGTTCCAAGTAAGTATTACTATACATGATTGAGAGGAAAAAAACGTTTAAAATATGAATTCACCAACTCACCGTATGAAGACATAGAGGTGAAAATATTTATCTAAATCCTTTGGAACTCTATTTAGTGTAGTGTGCCTTCTCTCTCCTGTACTTCTAGAGTATAAATACTTTATAAACAAATGCTACCGTGTGTTAATGCTACATTTCTTAGGATTAATGAAAATTAGGTGGAAGAAACTTCAAGTAAGGTCTCAGAAATGACCGTTTCGTAGTCTAAGCTCTATATTTAAGTGTGCACTGACCTTTCCAGTAACAAGTCTGCACTGCTGAGTGTCCACTAGTTAATGCAGACCAAGATACTTCTATAATTGTTTTTTAAAATTACTCAAATTTATGAACATCCAAATGCTAAAAAGACTCAAAAATAAAAGACCATTTATTTTAATAAATGTCTTTTTTAATGTTTTTCAGAATAGAATAAATACTTCTCTTGATGATTGCAGATAGGTAAGGCTGGTTGGTAGTATTCAGAACCATCACAGTAATGGTGGTCTTCCTGATTGGTGTGTAATCTTCAGTAATTATAAGGAATTACTTGTCTGAAACTGCTGTCAAACCAGCAGGACTGCATTTATGCATCCATCATTTTCAGGATTGTTCGTAACCTGAGCATATTTTCCTGAGGAAAACAAAATGGGAAAAGGAGAGATGTTAATGCTGATAAAAATTAACTTTGCCCAAAGTATTTCTAATCACCATTTTTAAGAAAAAAAAAAAGACAGTAGGATCAGTGAGATTTTACAAATCACTCAAAATCAAATGAATTCTGGAAACAATTTTTATATATTGTTTTTATACTTTTTACAAATGGTGGTCAGCTCCATTCTGTTAGTAGGTTGTATTAACAAGCCTTTGTGGATTGACCTGAGCACTGTTGCTTTTGCACAGACCTTTCTTAGTAAAATATGCAACAAGTTTTAATTTTCAAATTAATTTAACCTGTCTTAATATTGAGGTCAGCCAATATGAAGTATGAGTCAATAACTCATATGAAGACTCAATCAAGAAGTTAGAGTGTATTCTTCAATTTCAGAGAACACTGAAGTTTAGAAATACCTGGACACTAAAAGCAGAAAACTAAGAAAATGAGGGAAGAAGAGTTAAAATTGCTGCATGACACCTTTTATTTTAATTACTACTGAAATAGTGTGGCTATGTGTTTGGTATGTCTTCCTTCCTCTGCTATGGTTAATTTACTGTATTTTCTTTCAATATATTTTGGTTATAACTAACTTTCTATCTGCTTCCCTCCTTTTAAAGCAGTCCTAAATTCTAACAATATAGTACACTTCATATAATTGAAAGCAATAATCTAAGTTAAAAAGAATCACATTCACAACTACTTTGTCTACTTTGTCTTCCTAAAGATTTAAATCTGATTTATGACACCATTTTAACTTAATCTAGCCCTTCTGCATTAAAATTTGCTGTGTACTTTCTATCAACTTGCAAATTTCAGTTTTAGAATTGTGTAGCAGCAGCAGCCCCATATTCAAAAATTTTACTTACCCCAAATAACTTTGCCTCCTTGTGTCACAAGGCCCAACTCACTCACGTTCACCTCAATTACAGTACCTTTGGTAATAACACCCAAAGTTGTATATAGTGGGGATGAAGGATTCTTTTTGACACCAAGTATTGGCAGGCAAAAGGTGGCTTTCAATTCAGGATGTGTTACGTGGGCCTTTTTGAAACGTAAGCCCTAGTAAGTCAAACACAAAAATGTTATCAGTCTAAAATGCTAGTAATGAGCAATGATCCTTTTTGCTTTTCCAATTGTCTTGCAAATCAAAAAACCCCATGGATGAATAATGTCAAATCTTAAGGCATCAAGTTAAATACTTCTAATTCTACAGACTAAAAACCTGATAAATACATGGGGAAAAACCCCCAAACACATACTCCTGCTGTTTTTAGCATGGAGTGTTACCTAGCATCATACTCAGATTTTCCTGTTATCTACCATTTCCTGAGGACTTGCTGCACTTGCCAGGCACTATGATGGAGCACACAAACAGCTTATTTAAGCATGATAACCTTACAGTTCCTCTCCCATTTTTTTCTGAATGATTATAAAGATTGGCAGGTGAAATGATTTGTTCCCGGGTTGAATGGTGTGTGGATGGAATTAAACTTAATTCCTGATTCCAAGTCTCTATAGACCTCAGCTGTTTTATATGATGAAAAGGGAGGGTGGACTGTTAGCTTTTCATTGATAATACTGGTCAAAGACTGAAGAAAGCTCGGAGAGGTCTGTTACAGAGACTGGAGTCACTCATCACCTAGACAGGGCCTTTTGGGGTGTAGCACTTCAAAAACCACAACACTCTACAATCTCTTAAATTTGATTTTTGCCTGTATGGGGACAGAGCGATACTAAAGTTATTAATGAAATTTGTAATAAACTTACACAGCCGGGAATGCCATCTGACTAATGCACAATGAGATTTATCTGCCAACCTACAGAAAGCCTAGAACAGCATTAGTATATTCTCTCACTATAGAACTGATAGTTACCAAACTGTATTTAGGAGATTATGAATATGAAACCAAAACAAGGGAGTCCATAATACAATCCAGGGATGAGTGAAGGTTCTATAAATGGACAGTGAACACTTAAGTTTTGCAAGCCTTACGTCTCTCCTACAACTCCTCAAAGTCTACAGGAAAAAACAGCCATAGACAATATGTAAATGAAAGGGCATGGCTGTGTTCCAACAGAACTTTATTTACAGAAACAGGCTGCTTGACAACATTTTAATCCATTAAAAATTATTCAGGTTGAGAGCTAGGGTAACACTGCCAACTCTCCTCTGTCTGGTTTTCTAAGCAGGATGGATTTCCAGTGAGGAGAGCAATTCAGTCTGTTTAAAGGGATTCTGCAAAAAATATATAGCTGATCCTTTAACACAGGTTTGAACTGCACAGGTCCACTTACATGCAGATTTCAATAGAGTAGTTTATTTTCTTTTAGGATTTCCTTAACATTTTCTTTTCTCTCGCTTTAAGAATATAATATATAATACACATAACGTACAAAATATGTATGAATTGACTGTTCATGTTATCAGTAAGGCTTCCAGGCAACAACAGGCTATTAGTTTTTGGGGAGTCAAAAGTTGTCTGTGGATTTTGGGGCTGTGCAGGGGGTGGGCACCCCCAGCCTGAGTTGCTGACAGGTCAACCAAATGTTCAGTAACATTTGGGAAAGGGGAGGAGAATGGTTTTGACCATCACGGTTGTCTACAGAAATTAAAGTTCCACTTTTATATTAAAATCTTTTTTCAATGACTACATACTGAATGTTTTCAAAAGCTTTAATTTTCTTACTAAATGGGAATTGCTTCTTGAAAAAACTACTCAAGTTTTCTAACTGTTCTCAAAGAGAACAAGTGTCAGGCATATAGGTTGCTTGTCGAATAAGATGACTTCACATGGAAAACAAAGATTCTAATATGACATATTTAAAAATCAGGATTCACTGACACGGTCTGTAGTAAGAATTATTTTTCATCTATCTCTTATGAACCAAAGGCAAGATTCTTGATGGTAGTGGAAAATGGCTAAGCCATCCCTATCAATAACTTAAAAAAAAAAAAAAAAAGGCATAAAAATGTCTTTCAATCTCTTTTCATACCAATTTTAGGAATTTTAGGAAATTGTACTTTATCTAATTTAACATAGCAACTAGTATAATCCATCCCACTCTTGCAAGGGACTTACCATTGGCCTAATGAATCTTTCATATTTAGGTGGTTTTCGAGTAAAGCCGTCTCCAACAAAGCAGACTTTAGTGACCATCCTCTTCCATGCTTTCTTCTTTCTCTTTCCTGTTCGAATAACTTTTAATACTTCTGTTTCTCCCTGGGCACGAACTTTGGGTAAAGGAACTTCCCATTTTCCCTAAAAACAGACCACAGTTAAAATTTATACTTTTGGTAAAAGGCAATGAGAATAAAAAATTAAATATGTTTTAGTTGTACAAAGTAGTGGATTCACTTTTTTCCTAAACCAACAAGATTTTGGCTCCAATGTTTTCTAGAAGTCTGCACTGTCTCCTTAAAAGCCCCAAATTAATTGGAATTAATTAAGCTTCTTATCATGGATACATTAAATAAAATGGTTTACGGGTGTTTGGGTGACTCAGGTCATGATCCCAGGGTCCTGGGATCTAGCCCCAAGTCAGGCTCCCTGCTTAGTGGGGAGCCTGCTTCTCCCTCTCTGTCTACCCCTCCCCTTGCTTGTGCTCTCTGTCAAACAAAATCTTAAATAAGTAAAATGGTTTGCTTAAGCTATAAATCTCGATGCCTTGTTATGGATGAAAAATGCCACCTGTAATAAGGCAATGATTTCTGGAAACAGTGTATGTGCTTACTACTAAATAGTGAATACTGTAAAAGTGGAAGACTTTCTCCACCTCTTAATTTACTCTGTATCTACCTCGAGTGGACTTTTAGATTACTATTAGGACAAAATCATCGTCACATATTTTGAACCTCTGCAGAATGAAAATTCTATGAAAAACTGAAGCAGTACAATGTAGTAGAAAGAATGTGATTTATTATTAAGACAGATTCTGGAAGCAATTCTACCACTCCATAGATGATGACCATGAAGAATGATTTACAACCTTCTGGATGTCAGTCTTTTTATCTGTAAAATGAGGAAGGGTTAGTAGACAACCTCTAAAATTTCTTTGGGTGCTCAAGTTATACCATTCTAATTTTAAAGAGTATACATCAAAATATAAGCAGTGTGGTTCGTTTTGGTTTTTTTTTTTTAAGATTTTATTTATTTGAGAGAGACAGAGCAACTGGGGAGAAGGAGGAGAAGCAGACTCCCCGCTGAGCAGGGAGCCTGATGTGGAGCTCGATCCCTTCTGGGATCATGACCTGAGCCTAAGGCAGACGCTTAACTGACTGAGCCACCCAGGCGACCCAAGCAGTGTGTTTTTTAAAATCAAATTTGGAGACTGGACATTTCTGTTGCTATCTGGATTTCTGTCAATTTATCCACAGATGTTTAAAAATAGTATCTATGCCTTTTTCTGTTTTTAGCAGGCTTTAACCTAATTTGACACCAAGCGTAATCCAGTAGTATTAAAAAAAAATCAGAAGGTTTTCCACTATCATACTTTTTAACAAATTTTAGCAATACAGGGCAGCAAAAACAAGCAGTTCTATCTTCTCCACAAGACCACAGTATTAGGAGGTGTCAGGTTTAGGAAGCTGTTAAAATACTGAATTTGAGATTTATGCCTTACTACCATTTTAGGTACTTTTTTTATACTAAAGATGGGTAATATTCTAATAACTTTTTAAAAACCTGTCAAATGTTAAATTGCTAACATGTTCTCATGGTGAGAAAATAAGTGTTTCATTAGTTAATATTTAATACAAAATGAACTTTACAAAGAGTTTGATATCTAAATAATGGGAATAGTAGCTGGACTTCATATTTCCAATTAAACTGAAGAAAAAGACTAATATAAATTTTCCTGAACAAAAAAGAAATAAAGACTTCAATTTTTATTTCTTACCGCTTTCTCTTTTCGTTTTTGTTTAATCATGTTGGAAAGTACTTTAGCTCGGGACTGTCCTTCTCTGTCTAGTAGATACGCAGGTACTGCACCTTGTGGAGTCTTTTCATCATTCTTTTGTTTGGTGTTTCTCTTTTCATGCATCTTGATACTACCAAGAAGGAAGAAGATTCAAGATTATCAGTTTTAAAAATTATCACTTAAAATATGTTAACTTGTTACAATGAAGAACTCATCACTTACGTCTTTTTCATTTGTATTTTCTCAGCATGGCGCTGTTTATGGTAGAGCTTAGCTTTCAGACCAATCATCTTTTTTGCCTTCTTTGAACGTTCATGAGCCTCTCGACCTTCTTTCTTTCTTTTTTTCTCATGGTAATCCAAACGATAGCCATAGCGCTTCCGGTGTAACTCAATATATTCATTTTGTGGCTATAATGCAAGGAAAGTTAATTTTAAAAATTATTGACAGAATTATGCTAAAAAACATTCTGAGTACCATAGAAAGTACAGAAGGCCTTATGTCATCCAAATGTTCACTTGCTGAAATAACTCTTGTGATGTTAAACCTCTTTACATGATATGAGTTAAATACATTTTGATCCTTAATGGTATGAGGCATCAGAATTTACATCTGTAATAATCTCAGTGAAAGTTACTGTTCATTGTCCAAAATCCACTGGACCACAAAAAGGATGACCTCCAGGATCTCTCTTTTTTCCTGAACATCAGTAATCTGTTTTTCAATAACCTCATCATTATTCATACTTTTTATTAAAGAAATCTGTTTTATTGAAGTACAATTTATAAAGAAATGTGCCCTTTTTAAGTGTAGGTGTAGTTTTACATTTTGACAAACTACACAGCTTTGTAACCACCGCAATGAGGATAGAGAATATTTCCATCACCTTTGAAAATTCCCTTGTATTGCTCTGAAGACAATCCTCTTTTTTCCACCTCCAATCTGTTATCTATCACTCTAGTTTTACCTTTTTCATTGTGAAGAAGCTTATATTATCTACAGAATGTAGCCTTTTGTGTCTAGCTTCTTTAACTTAAGGCTTTTGAGAGTGCCCCACGTTGTAAACACGTGTCAGTACTTCAATCCTTGTTATTGTCAAGTAGTATTTCACGTACGTATATTCATTCATCCTTTGGTTCATGGATATTTGGGTTGCTTCCCATTTTTAGCAAATAAACACTGGCACAGAAGTCGTTTGTGTGGCCACATGCCAAACTTTTCACAAATGGCTGTACTGTTTTGTATTTCACCAGCGATGTATGGGATCCCTTTTTGCTTTTTAAGTGCCTGTTTTTATTTTATATGCCACTTTTGCTTTATTTATGTGGCCACAATCCAATTGTATTTCAAGACTGCAAAAATAAAATGATGCAAAGTCAACTCCAGCACAGAGAATAATGCCAAATAACAATCAACCAGGTACTATGTATCTAAGGTGTGGTGTTTTCAACTGCTAGCACAATAAACTTAGCAGAAATCATGGGTAAGGCATGTGGAATGCCATCTTGAAGAGAAACAAATTAGAGACATAGCAGAAAGAGATCGGATGTGGCACTCAGATCTGTGCTTTAAGCCTGGCTCTGCAATTCATTAGCTGCTTGGCCGTGGCCGTGCCTGCCTTCATTTTCCTCAACAATAAAACGAAGTGGCCTACAGTACAGGGTTATCGCTAGGCTCTGGCACTGACAATATACAACACGTGGCGAAACCCGGAATTTAACGGAGTGAAACCTACCTCCTTCTAAAGCTTGTACTCTGGCAAATACCCCAATCTGCGTCCACCAAATGCATTTTTTTTCCCCACTCAACCGAGTCCACCCTCATTCCCTTCAGTACCTCCCTTCCGCCTACCATCCCTCGCCTCCAGCCCCAGGGCCCCCAGGCCCCACCAACTCTGAAGCCCTACGATGCGAGTGCCCCCAAACTACCTCCTCACCATGGTGACGGCCGCAGAGCCGCCAGGTGCAGCTTCCGGGGCGCGAAGAAGGTCTCAATTTTCGGGTCCCCCAGACCCGCGGGCTAACTCCACACAAGCCGCGACCGGAGAGACAGTCCTAAAACGACCGACTCGGGAGGAAGCGCGACACATCGGTTCCGAGACTCAGTTCTTCACGTTTAGCTGGAAGGGCGGAAGTTGCTAGCAGGCGGCATTTGAGTGTTGCACCGGCGGAAATGGCGAAGTGCGGCGGCCGGAGGAGGTGGGCGAGGAAGATCTGAGTTCTGTTCTGGAGTTACCCGGGCGTTCGTCGAGGTAGTGTGTCGTGACGCGAGGCTTTTGTGGACTTTGGCGCAGCCTGCACCTGCGGCCTTCAACGCCCGGCGGGGAAAAGCCGGCCTCCAGTATGTGACCTAGTGCCAGGTGAATACCGGACCGCGGGGTGCGACTCCCGCGTGCCTACGACTGTGCGGCGCCCTGGCCACTGTGCCCCCTTTAGGGAGGCAACAGCCAGCCACAAGGCAGGACGAAAGGCCTCCAGAAGGTCTTAATCATCTTCCTAAGTCTTAGTTCATGGAGTTGAGGCACTAAGGGGGGTTTGGGATTTGAGGTTTTTCAAGGCTCCATCTTCTAATGTGATTTATTTTCTTTAAAACCCTAATGCTACCCAGCATTCTCAGGTGCAACAAATTACGTAATTTCTCTTCCTAGACTACGCTTCCCCCAGGTTTTGCTTCCTACACCTACTTGACGTCTTTGCTCAAACGTCATTTAAATGTCACTTGCTTTAAATGACTTTGCTTACAATTACTGCACAGTTCCCTTTCGTGCCTAATTCTTCTCTACAGCACATGTCACCGTAGGAGATGCTAAGTATTTTATTTATTCCTTTTGTTATGTATCTAGTGACCAGGATAGAGACAGTATGAGTGCAGGGATGTCTTTTCAGTACTTTTAACCCATTTACTAGGAGGCAGTGGTAGACATAATAACAATAAATTCTTGAGTAAATGAACTTCATTCTCATACTGATCCGGTAATGTGATAAATGGAAAGAAAGGTTCAGCGATTCTAAGTGATTTATCCAAGATCACAGAAGACTTGGGACTCCAGCAAGTCTTCTGCAAACTACTCAGGTCTTTGCCCCCTTTACATTTCTATTATAATGAGAAGTTTATGGAAAGTTTTAAAGACTTTCTATTGAAGTGTAAGTTACACACAAACAACGTATGCTGTAGATGGATGCTTCAGTGGGTTTTCAAACTCTGACCACACTCAGTAAGCCCCACCTGAATCAAGAAATTACATTAACCTGCCCTCCAGAAGCCTTCCTTAAGCCTCTTTCCAGTCTCGGCCACTCCCAAGTGTAAATACTATCCTGATTTATAACAGAATGGATTAGTTTTTCCCGTTTTATACTTTATATAATTGGAAGCATACAGCATGAACTCTTGTGTTGGTTTCTTTTGCTTAACATTGTGAGATTTATCCTTATTGTTTCCTGTTGTAGTTCTTTCAGCTTACAGAAATTTTTAGTAGGTTTTAAGTTGTGAACTCATCAGTACGTTTTTTCATCTGTGATTTCTCAAAACCACTCATGCCCTTTTTGCCTTCTGAACCAGGAATAGAAAGTAAATAAGTTCTTAAAGGTTAAGTAGTGGTCACGTTTTGATTTGTGTAAAATAGAGGAGGCAAAGTGGTTGGCTATGTTGTTTATCATTTGTTCTTACTTGCAGCTGTGATCGCAGGCTAAAAATGACCTAAGCAGATCAATGTCAGCAAAACTTAGAAAAATTTACTTTCTATATACCCGGCAGTAGCCAAGTTGGATAGCATCACTTCTTTGTTTAATCTACCGAAAGGATATAGTAGATAACGCACTTTTTGCATTTTGGCAGTCAGAACCATGAAAATGAGTTTCTCTGATTGGATGAAACTTTAGATAGTATTTATTGCTGTAGGTGAGATTATAAGTGAAAAGTCAGGAGGATGTGAGAGCTGCTTTATAAGTTGATTGTGTATGGTTAAAAAGTCAAGCTTATTTATGTTAAAGAAGAGGAACAGGTATAGTAAGAGCTTTGTAAAAAGTATTATGATTGAAATGTTTGCTATTGTAATATGCAGGAGACGGGCTAGAATTTTTAAAGCTAACATTTTTCTTGAGGTTGGGGATCACGTGCTACTCATTTTAAATTTCTAGTAACCAACTTCTCGTGTTGCTCCAATAAATGTTAAAGGAATAAGGAAATTGGAAAGTGCTTTATCAGTACAGTTGACCTAAATTTAAAAGTTTCTTTACTTAGGCTGTTTTTTAGCAAGTAAAAGGTAATTTGGTAAACTTTTTTCTTGTATGAAAGTTAAAGGCTAGAACTGATTTTTAAAATTTAGATAAAATTCATATAACCTCAGATGGTTTGTTTTAGAAATAAATTTTGTAGTAAAAACAAGTGTTTAGATTGATAAGCATGAGATGGTCTATTGAACATAGAAAAAATGAAAGATGATTTTAGGGATTGACAATAATAAACATATTGGCCTAATTTGTATGTGATATTTTTCTTAAAAACACTGGATATGACACAAATGTGAAATGAAGTTTCTAATTTGGGAGAAATTACTAAGTATGTTAACACATACCACCTGCAAACACAGAACAACTTGATGCTTTAGGATCTCTTTTCGTATATTACTTGATTCTCAGCAACATCCCCTTCAATTTTGCTTGTATACTGATGTATTTTATGTTTTTTTTTTAAAGATTTTATTTATTTGACAGAGAATGAGAGAACAAGCAGGGGGAATGGCAGGCACAGGGAGAAGTAGGCTTCCTGCTGAGCAGAGAGCCTAACGTGGGTGGTTAATCCCAGGACCCTGGGATCCTGAAGGCAGATGCCTAACTGACTAAGCCACCAGGTACCCTGTGATTGTTCTTTAGTGGTCCATGATTTCTCTCTCTCTCTCTCTTTTTTTTAAGATTTTATTTATTTGAGAGACGAGAGTGAGTGAGAGCCTGAGCAGGAGGAGGGGCAGAGGAAGAGGGAGAAGCTGACTGCCCGCTGAGCAGGGAGCCCAATGAAGGGCTCAATCCCAGGACCCTTAGGTTATCACCTGAGCTGAGGGCAGACGCTTAACCGACTCAGCCATCCAGGCGCCCCCGTGGTTTCTCTTTTTGTATATTAGGCCTTACAGGCATGATACTCTACTGATTTAAGAAAAAAAAAAAATGGGTTCTTTTTGTTTATTGGTAGTGTAACTTGTTGCCAGTAATATAGAATGGGTATTTACCCATTTTTCTTCCTCATTATTGCGCTTGTACCATTAGGTGTTACAACATTCAGTGGAACACTTTATTCTCTAGGCCTGAAGGAGATTTGGGCCTTACAGAATAACTCACTTGATAGCACCTGTAGTAGGTAACCATTTTTGTTGAAAATCATTGATCCATGGGAAAGAAGAAAATCCTCCATCACTGGAGGATCCTAATCAACTTAATAGGTCAAAAAATGAAGCATTGTGCTGGGCAGTGTTGGTAGAAGATCCCTCCTTTTGGAGAGCTCACAGAATGGAGAGAGCTTATGACTACCGTATTTGTCATGAGTAAATACAAGTTCTAAGTGTTATGGAAACATAGGAAAGATAGTATTAAAACTTTCTAGGAAATTAGGAAAAGCTTTCAAGTTGGGGCATGAAGATGAAATGGAAATTGACCAAGAATGGAGTCTTGGGGATTCTAGGATTGCTTTCAGGCAGGGGCAGCATTACATACAAAAGTGTGAAGGTGCCAAAGTATGATGTTTCTGGGGAATTTTGGCTAGAGCTCCCTGGTGTAGAGTAGGGAATAGGAGAGTACAAGTCATGAAGATAGCTGGGGACAGATTTTGTTGTATTAAGAACCTTTAAATGTTTTTGAGAAGGTAAGTGTTGAGAGGAAGTTCTTTATTTGAAGGATATGTGTAAATAATGGATTAAAGCAGTATCTCCCACTTGAGTGATTTGAGTGCTACTTTTTAAGACTGGTCATATCTGAATGTCACCTGTGTTATTATTTACTTAATTTTCCTCAAATTCACATTTTAAAGTAAAAAAATTTAACTTCTTAACCATTTGTAGATACAAGATGGATTCTGTTGGCTAGTTTTTCTAATATTTAGTAAACCTTTTTTTTTCCTTTCTATAACCTAAATGAATCATGAGCATTCACTGGGGGAAACAGGGTTTGTAATAAGTCTTCCAAATTTAGTCTATAACAACGCTTCACACTCTGAAAAATGATTTAGAGCTCCAAAGAGTTTTGTTTATGCAGGTTATAATTCATATTCAACTATTAGAAATTAAAACTTCAAAATATTTTGGTAATTCACTTAAACACCAAATCTTAATGTAAATAATAAATACACCAAATCTTAATGTAAATAATATAGTTTCATGAGAAATACCTTTTATTTTACAAAACAAAATAAGTTTGAGGACTGTTTTACCTTGCCTTACAATTTTCAAGTCTCTTTAATGTTGGGCATAAGAGAAAACAGCTGGCATCTATCACCTTCTGTATTTGTTAGTATGTATGTATGATTTTTTTTTTTTGATTGAACTATCTGAAGAATATCCAGCCTTATACACATAGGTCATACAGGTGGTTGGGAAAGGTATCGAGTATTTTAATAGTCTTTACAGAAAATTGTGGATGACCTTAGATGCTCTACCAGGCTTTGACAAGTAGTAGTTTCTTAGTTGCAACGTGGAATAAAACCCTATTAGTGAGTTTTTTTGTATTTTGTTCTGTTAAAATCTGTCGTTCTATTTTAGAGTGGATCTGACATGCATGATATTGCAAACGTCCTGAACTTTGGCACTGGAAGTGAAGAAGAGGGAATGGATTCAAGATAAATTTAGGAAATAAAATTACAAGGATTTGATGACTTCCTAAATGAGGGTTAGTGAGGCGTGCCTGGGTGGCTCAGTTGGTAAATCAGTCTGCTCTTGATTTTGGCTTAGGTCATGATCTCAGGGTTGTGAGATCAAGCCCTGGGTCAGGTTGCACACTGTACGTGGGGACCGCATAAGATTCTGCCTCCGCCCCCTACCCCCCAGGACCCCCGTGCTCTCTCTAAAAAAAATAATAATAATAAATGAGGGTTAGTGAATGTGGCTGTTTTAAAACACAGAAAGGAACAGATTAGGAGGAAAAATAATGAGTTTTTAAAAAGATCTAATTTTTTAAGTAATCTCCATACCCAATGTGGAGTTCAAACTTAAAACCCTGAGATCAAGGGGCGCCTGGGTGGCACAGCGGTTAAGCGTCTGCCTTCGGCTCAGGGCGTGATGCCAGCGTTGTGGGATCGAGCCTCACATCGGGCTCCTCCACTATGAGCCTGCTTCTTCCTCTCCCACTCCCCCTGCTTGTGTTCCCTCTCTCGCTGGCTGTCTCTATCTCTGTTGAATAAATAAATAAAATTAAATTAAAAAAACCAAACCCTGAGATCAAGAGTTGCATACTCCATCAAGTGAGCCAGCCAGGTGCCCCAAAGTGAGTTTTGACATGGCTTCTATAACATGGCACCCAATGTCTCCCTGCTTTCTGCTCCCTACCTAGTCTCAGTGCTTCCATGAACTTCTCATAGCTTTGATAGTGTACTTGAAACATAGTTCATATTCAGTAAATGTTTTTAAACCAAAGATACTTAGTTTTTATAATCACAGAAGAGGACTTGCTTTTGTGTATTTTTTTTACATATTTATTTAGAAAAATCAATATACAGGTAAACCAATAAGTTACACTACCAATGAGAAATCACCAAGTTAACATGTAGATGCTTACCTTTCTATACTAAATTCTATATAATCATATAAATACATTGTAATTGCTACAATATATTTTTGTAATCTCAGTCTTTTTCTACAATATGTTCGTATCTTGAAGAATTAAAGCATGTTGAAAAAATAAAGAACATTTTAGCTTGAGAACCATATTTCTCATATTTTGTCAGAATTTTTGTTTTCTGAATGATGCATTGAGTTTTTTGATAGCTAAAAATGCTGTACCTACTTTTAAAATGTAATACATTTTTTTGGGGCGCCTGGGTGGCACAGCGGTTAAGCGTCTGCCTTCGGCTCAGGGCGTGATCCCGGCGTTATGGGATCGAGCCCCACATCAGGCTCCTCTGCTATGAGCCTGCTTCTTCCTCTCGCACTCCCCCTGCTTGTGTTCCCTCTCTCGCTGGCTGTCTCTATCTCTGTCAAATAAATAAATAAAATCTTTAAAAAAAAAAATAAAAAAAAAATAAATAAAATGTAATACATTTTTACCATATATATATTACATCTGCCTTACTTTACATATGTCTTACTGGTATATAGTACATAAACTTTTAAATTTTTGTATATTTCTTTTTCAGAGAATAACAGTTTAGAGGGTCGACATGTTTTCCAACTTGAGGAAGTTTGGAGGAAATCATAAGAAAATACCCATCCTGCATGTTAATGTAAGCTTTTCTTGTAAAATTAAATGTGCTTCAGATTCAGTTACTTAAACTAGTATATTTTTATCTTCATCGGTTTTTTCTTAACAGGGAATGGGGGAGAAACTGTAACCAGGAAGCAGCAGGCTTTATCAGTAGTCTGAAATTCATTTTGCTACTTTACAATTCCCTGTGCAGTATTTTAAGGACTATCCATTTGTATATTCCATTTTGAGGTCATTAGCGCCCCAAGAAGTTACACAGGTTTTCTTTGGTGTTTTCATTGCTGATGCTTTCAGACTGCACACCTGTGACAGGTAGCTACTGTGTTGCCCTGGTCATTATGCAGTGGAAATTTAAAGTTTTGAGTCTCTACTCTTGAAATATTTTCTTAGGATAATAGTATTTTATTGCCAAAAACTTGGTAACTAATGCACAGGGAATATAGAAGACATAGGCATGCATTCCATGATACCATAAAAGGCAGATTGTGGCAGCCCATAATTATTACATACACTAAGTTTAACAATTCTAAATGTATTGGTAGTCATTAAATGTATATCTAGTGGTCTGAGATAGATTGGGATGGGGACTAGTCAACTTCTGTGTGGAAACACTAGGAGAAGATACCTCAGGAATTTTTTAAAATGCCAGTCCTGGTTCTCCCAACATCCTTCCCCTCAGATGTTTTTAAAGTTTTCCAGGTGATTCTAATGTGTAGCCACTTTTATAAATTTTGAGTTCCATGACCCCTACCAGCTCTCAGCACCTGTAGAGGAGAATCAAGGAGTAACCAGTTTGAGTGACCTTATTTAACTTTTCTGGCTCTCTGGACACTTCAGGTTCAGGTTTGGATTCTTAAATTATAGCTCTCAGAATCACCTGGAGGTTGGGGCACCTGGGTGACAGAGTTGGTTGAGCATTGGACTCTTGGTTTCAGCTCAGGTCCTGATCTCAGGGTTGTGAGATTGAACCCTACATAAGGCTCTGCGCTTAGTGCAGCCTGCTTAGGACTCTCTCTCTCTCTCCCCCTTTTACCCCCCCCCCCCCCCCCCCCCCCCCCCCCCCCCTTTCCCCCCCCCCCCCCCCCGCCCCATGAGCGGCTCTCTCTCTCTCTCAAATAAATAAATCTTAAAAAAAAAAGAAGAAGAATCACCTGGAGGGCTTGTTGAACCACAGCTTGTTCAGTACACTTGAAACTAATATAACACTATATTAATTATATGTCAGTTTAAAAAAAAACAACAACAACCCACAGATTGTTTGCCTCTCCCCAGAGTTTCTCATTCTCTTGTCTGGAGTAGGTCCAGAGAATTTGTGTTCCCTCTGTTGTTAATGCTGCAGGTCTTAGAGAACCATCTTCTAAGATCAGCTCAAAACAGCATGTCAGTATTAGTTTTATTTTTGTTTTTTCCTATAGTATAATATTGGGTTGTCACTTTTTAAAAGGAGCTGAAGTTAATGGGGACTATTTTAAGGAGAGTCAAAGTATTTTCTCTGACAAAGCATAGTTATGATGCTCAAAGTATTCTAATAAGTCATGTTAAAATAAAATTCATATCAGGTTTCTTTTTCTCCTCACTAGAATATGTGTTGCTCTGAAATAAGAGCAAGTTTAAAAAGATTGAAGCCATGTGTGCCTCTTGGAAGAAACTACAGTTCTCTACCAGGTACAAATTTTTATTCTTGTCATTTTACTGAAACTGCTTGTTTGCTTTCTGTCATTGGCAAACATTCCTTTATTAAGGGTCTCCATTTTGAAAATAGTGGGTTTGTTTTACTTGTTGGCCCTTTCCTTGATATTATGAGGAGTTGAAAGTATTCTGATAGATCCCGGGAAGGAGTACCAGTAGGCCTGAATTTCTCATCTGCTGGCTGGCTAAATGAGCTAAACAGAGAGAAGGATTGCTGGCTTTAGTAGCTGGCTCAGAAGTTTAGAGGGTTTTCTACTTACAGAGTGCTTTTGCTGTAAGTAGTTTTTCTAGTCCGTTTCTGGTTTTTATACAGAAGTATTTTCTGTCAATAGAGGTTTGCCAAAATAATTTATTTTGAAGATTCTTAAGAGTAGTTGGTTAAATGTTTATCTGGGATAGTTTGCGTTAGATAAAATGGCTATTAAAAGCTTTATGCTTGGAGCACCTGGGTGTCTTGGTTGAGCATCTGCTTTCAGTCCAGGTCTTGATCCCAGGGTCCTGGGTTCGAGCCCGTGTCAGGCTCCTTGCTCAGCGGGGAGCCTGCTTCTCCCCCTTTCTCTGCCTCCTGCTCCCCCTGCTTGTGCTCTCTCTGTCAAATAAGTAAAATCTTAAAGAAAACTTGATGCTTGAAGAACTGATGAATTCTGAATGTTCTTCCTATTTTGAAGTAAGCAAGCATATGGGAGATTCTTTGAAACTAGTTTAATTATGTGGCTATTCTCATTACCATCTTGTCATGTGAGAATCATGGAGTAAACATACTGATTGGCTGTTTGACTTGTAATGGCATGTGAATTTAATGCCCTGTATTATTGATTTGTATCTGTTTCTATATTTTGTCATGCAGATTTATCTGTAGCCATACAGATCATCTGTAAGTCTTAAAACTGCCATCAGGTTTTCAAAATACAATAGAACTGTTCTTAATTTGTTAGAGAAATTTTGCAAAACTGATTAAATACTAGGAAGGTATAGATTAGAATTACTAATGTAACTGCATTTTTGCTTTAATATTAATAAAATACATTGTAAGCATGGAGTAAATAAATTATTATGGGCTTTTGATATTCCAGAAATACTACTTGGCCTTTTAGAAGTATTAGATTGTTATGTATCCTGTTCAGTGATACCTCCTAGGCCATCTTTAAAGGTACTTTGTGCTTGGGATTATGGAGGGAAGATGCGTTTCAAATTGTACCAAAATTCATTATTATCTGATATGAGGATAACTCTTCACTCTTCAAGCCTTGACAATGCAGGTTTACAGGACTGTGCATTTTATATTTCTTTTATTTAAATGCTGTGGCCATGAGATTGTTATGAACATTCTAATTCTACATTCTGTTAATTATGTCTATTACAGAATTATAGAAAGTGGCAAAGACTGGGGTAAATTTATATTTTTCTAAGGTTATGATCTAGAAATTGTTGTTTCAAAACTTTATCTTAGGGGCACCTGGGTGGCTCAGTCAGTTGAGCTCCTGCCTTCGGCTCAGGTCATGATCCCGGGGTCCTGGGATTGTGTCCTGCATTGGGCTCTCTGCTCAGTGGGGAGCCTGCTTCTCCCTCTCCTTCTGCTTGCTGCTCTGCCTACTTGTGCTTTCTCTGTCAAATAAATAAATAAATAAAATTTTTAAAAAACAAAAACTTTATCTTACATTATCTACTGGGTTTTCTTTACAGATTGCAGGAAAATTATTTTTAGGTAAATGAGAGTTTCATTTAGCTTGGATTTTACTTTAATTGGAATTATAGTCTTTGCTTAAAATTACTTTTTTTGATTTGCAGATTAAAGGGAAATTTCTTAAACTTTTAAATTGTAACCCTCTTTCCATTAGGTTTAGTTGGAAATGATATCAAATCCCTTCGTTCTGTCATCAGTCCTCCCATAGCTAAGTAAGTACTATCACTGATATACTCTTTTCCATATATTGCTGTAAAAAGTTAAGAGTTTCTTTTATGGGCTTAATTTAGCATTGTTAATTTAGTATTTTGCCCTAGTTAAGTATAAATAGATATTGGCATGTATCTTAAAAGCGGTTTTTTCCTGAATTCAATACTAAATGTTTTTAATGTAGCAACAGCACGTAGAAATAAGTACAAGATTCGTAAGATTATAGTTCACTCTTTTGTTAGCTATTTTGTCAGAATAATGTGGTAGGGATATGTTTTCTGTTTTCCTAGTTCTTACACCATTATAAAAATTATTGAAATACTAACCAGCTTTGAAATTTGCATAGCATACATATTTTGGTTTTACGTTTTTATTAATGTCTGTCTTGTAATACATGCTTTTTCTTCCCCCTACATTTTAAACAGAATCCGTAATATTGGAATTATGGCTCATATTGATGCAGGCAAAACTACCACCACAGAAAGAATATTGTACTACTCTGGATACACAAGATCACTGGGAGGTCAGAATGGATTCCTCCTCTCCCCAACCCCCATTAGCAAAAAGCATCATTGGAAAATAGTTTGAGTAAGAAGTCAACCTAGAGATCTTGAGTATGGCATGGAAGCACTGATGTCTAAACCACAACACAAAGATAAGGTAGTTGCAACACCCACTAAAGAGTCTTCTTAGGTTCAACTAAACATTCAGATTCACAGGACTGTCTTGGGCCGCAGTTCACCCTGGTCTACCCAGAAGGCTATTAGGACGAGAACCATAGCTTCCCAGCACACCAGCAATAGGTGTTTGTTTCTGCATTTAAAGCAGTCCACAGAGCTTCTGGGAGCTATCTTCTTTGGCTACCCAAAAGTGATAGTTCACTTTAACAAGATTCACAGGAGCCACCTTGACTTACAATCCCTATGTCCCTTAGGAATGGTAACCTCTTGTTATAGTTCCGTGGGCTATCTTCCAGGTTTACCACAAAGGACATGCCATATCCCACTCAGGGAAGCCTAAAGCTGTGTATCTCCATCAGGTATTTACAGTTCACATAAAGCTCTTCCCAGTTCAGACGTAGCTTACCAGTCACAAACTGTTTTTCCTATGTGATATTTTGCCTAGCAACATAGTTGACATACTTGTGTTCTCTGGCTTCTAGAAGAAAAGAACCAAGAAAGTTAACCAAAGGTCAAATTCTCTTGCAGAAGAAGAAAGGATTTTGTTAATCCAACCCACAGTAGTAGTAGTATTTACCTAAGTTTTTATTTTTTAATTATAATATGTCAGAAACTGTGGTTCTTGACCGGTTATGCACATTTGAATCCTCATGTAGTTTTTTTGTTTATTTGGTTTTTAAATGACAGTGCTGCCTTAGCTCTACTCTGGAAACTAAGATTCAGCAAGTATGTAGTGGGGCCTGGGTGTCTGTATTTTTGTGTCATATATTTTGAAAGTCTGTATTTATCTCGTACACATTTATGATTGTTGTGTTTCTCTGATGAATCTGCTTCTTTTTATCATTATGAAATGCCTTTCTTTACTTCTGGTAAAATAATTTGTTTTGAAATTTGAGATTTCAGGGTCATGAGGTCCCTATTACCAGAAGTGGAAATGAGTATCTTTTTCAAAAGCTCCACAAAAATTTTGAAATGCATTATGTTGTCAGCTATTTCTCTAGACCCTTGAAATTGGTTGAGACTTAACATAGTATTTATAGAGGAAAAGAACACCCAGGATTAGAATATTCATGATGATAGTTTCCAAAATGTATGAATACATGTATTTCTCATAGAATTACTGCTATGTAAATGGGGCTATAACAGCAAAGCATGGAGCATTATTAGGCTTCCTCTGTTATGACACAAATATGGTCTTAATTCTTCCCTCACATCCCCAGTTTGTATCCCCGAAGCAGGGGTCCAGATGAGGTGGCACAAGCAACGTTCAAGTTACCTTTTTTTAAATTGTGGTAAAAAACACATAATGTTACATTTACCATATTAACCATCTAAGTGCACATTTAATTAGTGTTATATGTATTTATACTGTTGGCAACCAATCTTTGGAACTTTTTTATCTTGCATAACCCAAACTAAACCCATTAATAATAACTCCACATTTTTCCCCTCTGCCCAGCTTTTGGAAACTACCATTCCATTTTCTCTTTCTATGAATTTGATACCCCATGTAAGTGGGATCATAGAGTATTTGTCCTTTTGTGGCTTATTTAATAGCCACATGTCCTCAAGGTTTGGTCTCTACAACTCTGTTTCTGTGACAACTCTATACATTATACTGTGCTCACCATGAGTGTAGCTACCATCTGACATCGTACAACACTATTATAATGCCGTCAACTGTATTCTGTATGCTGTACCTTTCATCACTGTCACTTATTCATTCCGTAACTAGAAGTCTCCCACTTCCCTTTACCCATATGCCCATCCCCCATCTTCCTTCCCTCTGGCAACCATCAGCTCTCATTGTATTTATGGGTCTGCTGCTGCTTTTTGTTTGTTTTATATTCCAGTTAGCTTGCTACCCTCTACTTCCATCTGTGTTGTTCAGGTGGCAAGATCTCATTATTCTTTGTGGCTGAGTAGTATTCGTGTGTGTGTATTTTTCACATCTTCTTTATCCATTCATCTATAGATGGACTCTTAGATTGCTTGCGTATCTTGGCTGTTATTAATGCTGCAGTGAATTTGCGGGTGCCGGTATCTCTCTGTTTTTGTTTTTTCTTCAGTTTTTCATCATGATAGTTGTACTCTTTATCCTAATCTCCTATTTCCCCTATCCTTTCACCCACCTCCCCCTGTTAACCATCAGTTTGTTCTTTATAGTTAGGAGTCTGGGTTTTTTTGGCCTTTTTTTAAAAATTTTTTTAAAGTAGGCTCCATGCCCAGCACGGAGCCGCACTTGGGGCTTGAACTCAGGACCCTGAGATCAAGACCTGAGCTTAGATCAAGAGTTGCATGCTTACCCACCTGAGCCACCCAGGTCCCGTACACTTGAGCTCTATCCATGTTGTTGCAAAGGTCAAGATTTTATTATTTTTTATGGCTCAGTAATATTTCACAGTGTGTGTGTGTGTGTGTGTGTGTGTGTGTGTATGTATGTATGTATGTGTGTACACCACATCTTTATCCATTCATCTGTTGATGGGCACTTGGGCTGCTTCCATATCTTGACTGTTGTAAATAATGCTACAGTAAACATAGGGGTACAGGTATCCCTTTCAGTTAGTGTTTTTGTATTTTTGGGGTAAATACCCAGTAGTTTGATTACCCTGTTGTTAGGGTAGTTCTATTTTTAGCTTTCTAAAGACCCTCCCTACTGTTTTCTACAGTGGCTGCACCAGTTTGCATCTCCACCACATTGTAGGAGTGTTCCTTTTTCCCCACATCTTTGCCAACACTTATTTCTCGTGTTTTTGAATTTAACTATTCTGATAGGTGTGAGGCGATAGCCCATTGTGGTTGTGATTTGCATTTCCCTGATGAAGAGTGATTTTGAGCATCTTTTTATGTGTCTGTTGGCCACCTGCATGTCTTCTTTGAAGAAATGTCTGTTCATGTCTTCTGCCCATCTGTTAATTGGATTATTTGTTTTTTGGATGTTGAGTTGTATTAGTTCTTATATATATTTTGGATACTAACCCTTTATTGGATATATCATTTGCAAATATGTTCTCCCATATAGTGGGCTGTCGTTTAGTTTTGTTGTTTCCTTGGCTGCACAGAAACTTTTTATTTCAATGTAGTCCTAATATTTTATTATTGCTTTTATTTCCCTTTCCTCAGAAGACATATCTAGAAGGATATTGCTAAACTGATGTTAAAGAAATTCGCTCCTGTGTTCTCTTCTAGGATTTTTGTGGTTTCAGGTCTCACATGTAGGTCTTTATTCCATGTGAGATTATTTTTGTGTATGGTGATAGAAAGTGGTCCCGTTTCCTTCTTTGCATGTGGTTGTCCAGTTTTCCCAACACCATTCATTGAAGACTTTTTCCCATTGGATGTTCATTTCTCCTTTGTTGAATACTAAGTGACCATATATTGTGGGTTTATTTCTGGGTTTTGTGTTCTATTCCATCGTGTGTCTATTTTTATCCAAGTACCATACTTTTTTTATTACTGCAGCTTTGTAATATAACTTGAAACCTGGGAGAACCTGGGTGGCTCAGTCAGTTAAGCGTCTTCCTTTGGCTTAAGTCATGATCCTGGAGTCCAGGGTTCAAGCCCTGCATTGGGCTCCCTGCTCAGCAGGAAATCTGCTTCTTCCTCTCCGCATCCCACTGCCCGTCCCCCTGCTCGTGTTCTCTCACTCACTCTCTCAAATAAATCTTTAAAAAAAAAATCTGGAATTGTGTGATACCTCCAATTTTGTTTTTCTTTTTCAAGATTGATTTGGCTATTTAGGGTCTTTTGTGGGTACATACAAATTTTAGAATTATTTGTTCTAGTTCTGTGAAAAATGCTGTTGATATTTTGATAGGAGTTGCATTAAATATATAAATCGCTTTAGGTGGTTTGGACATTTTAACAATATTCTTAAGCATGGAATGTCTTTCCATTTCTTTGTGTTGTATTGACTTTGTTTCATCACTGTTTTATTGTTTTTAGAGTACAGGTCTTTCACGTCTTTGGTTAAGTTTATTCCAAGGTATTTAATTGTTTTTGGTGCAGTTGTAAATGGGATTGTTTTCTTAATTTCTGCTGCTCTACTATTAGTGTATAGGAATGCAACAGATTTCTAAACATTAATTTTGTATCTCACGACTTTACTCAATTCATTTATCAGTTGTAGTAGTTTTGTGGTGGAGTCTTTAGGGTTTTCTGTATGTAGTATCATGTCATCTGCAAATAATGAGAGTTTTACTTCTTTCTTACCAGTTTGGATGCCTTTTGTTTCTTTATGTTGTCTGATTGGTGTGTCTAGGACTTCTAGTACTGTGTTGAATAAAAGGGGTGATAGTAGGCACCCTTGTCTTGTTCGTGACCTTAGGGGATAAGCTCTCAAGTTTTTCCCCCAAGATGTTGGCTGTAGGTTTTTCATAGAAGGCCTTTATTATGTGAGGTATGTTCCCTCTAGACCTACTTTGTTGAGGGTTTTTTTTTTTATCATGAATGGATGCTGTACTTTGTCAAATGCTTTTTCTGCATCTGTTGAAATGATCATATAGTTTTTGTCCTTTATCTTATTGATGCGATGTATCATGTTGATTGTTTTGTGGCTATTGAATCACCCTTGTATCCCGGGAGTAAATCTGACTTGATCATGGTGTATGATTTTTTTAATATATTGTTGGATTCGTTTGCTAGTATTTTGTTGAGGATTTTGCATCTATATCCATGAGAGATAATGGCCTGTGGTTCTCTTTTTTGGTAGTGTCTTTACTGGTTTTGGTATCAGAGTGATACTGGCTTCGTAGAATACATTTGGAAGTTTTTCTTCCTCTTGTATTTTTTGGAACAGTTTAAGAAGAATAAGTATTAACTTTTTCAGTGTTTCGTGGAGCTTACCTGTGAAGCTGTCTAGTCCTGGACTTTTGCTTTTGGAGAGTTTTTTGATGATTGATTCAATGTCATTGCAGGTAATCGGTCTCTTCAAATTTTCTATTCCTTCCTGCTTTAGTTTTGGGAGTTTATATGTTTCTAGGATTCCATCCATTTCTTCTAAGTTGTGTGATTTGTTGGCATAATAGGTCTTCATAATATTCTTTCATAGTTTGTATTTTTGTGGTATTGGTTGTTATTTCTCCTCTTTCATTAGTGATTTTATTTGGGTCCTCTTCTTTTTTGAGTCTTGCTAGAGGTTTATCAGTTTCATTGAACTTTTCAGAGAACCAGCTCCTGGTTTCATTGGCCTGTTCTGTTGTTTTTTTTAGTTTACATATCATTTATTTTTGCCCTAATTTGTATTGTTTCCTTCCTTTTGCTAGGTTTGGGTTTTATGTGTTCTTTTTCTAACTCCTTTAGATGTAAGGTTAGGTTGTTTATTTGAGATTTTTCTTGCTTCCTGAGGTAGGCCTGTATTGCTAAAACTTTCCTTTTAGAACCACTTTTGATGCATCCCAAAGTTTTTGGTTGTTGTGTATTCATTTTCATTCGTTGCCATGTAATTTTTGATTTCTTTGATTTCTTGGTTGACCCATTCATTGTTTAGTAGTGTGTTATTTAACCTTCATGTATCTGTGGTCTTTCCAGATTTTTTTCTTGTAGTTGATTTCTAGTTCATAGTGTTGTGGTCAAGAAAGATTCATGGTATGAGTTTGATTTTTATAATTTGTTAAGACTTGTTTTGTGGCCTAATATGTCATCTTCTCTGGACAGTGTTCTGTGTGCACTTGAAAAGAATGTGTATTCTACTATTTTAGGATGGAATGTTCCGAATGTATCTGTTAAATCCATCTGGTCCAGTGTGTCATTCAAAGCCATGTTTCCTTGTTTACTTTCTGTTTGGATGATCTGTCTATTGATGCAAGTGGGGTTTTACAATCCCCTATTATTACTGTATTATTATCAATTAGCTCCTTTAATTTTGTTATGAAATGTTTTATGTATTTAGGTGCTCCCATGTTGGGTGCATAAGTATTTATAGTTGTTATATTCTCTTGCTGGAGTGTAACCTTTATTATTATATAGTGTTCTTTTTTTGTTTCTTGTTATAGACTTTGTTTTAAATTGTTTTGTCTGATACAAGTATTGCTAATACAGCTATCTTTTGACATCCATTTGCATGATATTTCTCCATCCTCTCACATTCAATCTGCAGGTGTCTCAGTCTGAAATGAGTCTCCTGTGGGCAGCATATAGATGGGTCTTGTTTTTTTATTCACTGTCACCCTGTTTTTTTTTTATTGGAGTGCTTAATCCATTTACATTCAAAGTAATTATTGGTAGGTAAGTGTTTATTGCCATTTGTTACTTTTTTTTTTTAATGATTTTTTTTTATTATATTATGTTAGTCACCATACAGTACATCCCCGGATTCCGATGCAAGGTTCGATGCTTCATTAGTTGCATATAACACCCAGTGCAACATGCAATACGTGCCTTCCTTACTACCCATCACCAGTCTATCCCATTCCCCCACCCCCCTCCCCTCTGATCTTCAGTTTGTTTCTCATAGTCCATAGTCTCTCATGTTTCATTCCCCCTTCGGATTACCCCCCCTTTCTTTATCCCTTTCTTCCCCTACCGATCATCCTAGTTCTTATGTTCCATAGATGAGAGAAATCATATGATAATTGTCTTTCTCTGCTAAACTTATTTCACTTAGCATTATCTCCTCCAGTGCCATCCATGTTGCAGCAAAAGTTGAGAATTCGTTCTTTCTGATAGCTGAGTAATATTCCATTGTATATATGGACCACAGCTTCTTAATCCAGTCATCTGTTGAAGGGCATCTCGGCTCCTTCCATGATTTGGCTATTGTGGACAATGCAGCTATGAACATTGGGGTGCATATGGCCCTTCTCTTTACTACGTCTGTATCTTTGGGGTAAACACCCAGTAGTGCAATGGCTGGGTCATAGGGTAGTTCAATTTTTAACTTTTTAAGGGACCTCCACACTGTTTTCCAGAGTGGCTGTACCAACTTGCATTCCCACCAACAATGTAGGAGGGATCCCCTTTCTCCACATCCTCTCCAACAATTGTTGTTTCTTGCCTTGTCTATCTTTGCCATTCTAACTGGCGTAAGGTGGTATCTCAGTGTGGTTTTGATTTGAATTTCCCTGATGGCTAATGATTTTGAACATTTTTTCATGTGTCTGTTAGCCATTTGTATGTCTTCATTGGAAAAGTGTCTGTTCATATCTTCTGCCCATTTTTTGATTTGTTTATTTGTTTCTCGTGTATTGAGTTTGAGAAGTTCTTTGTAGATCTTGGATACCAGTCTTTTATCTGTAGTGTCCTTTGCAAATATATTCTCCCATTCCGTGGGCTGCCTCTTAGTTTTTTTTGACTGTTTCCTTGGCTGTGCAGAAGCTTTTTATCCTAATAAACATGTGTTACTTTTTTGTGGTTGTTTTTGTAGCTTTTCTCTGATCCTTCTTTTCTTTCATGATTTGTTGGCTTTCTTTAGTGATACACTTGGGTTCCTTCCACTTTGTTCTTTGCATATCTATTATTGGCTTTTAATTTTGGTTACTTTTAGGTTTGTGTATAACATCTTCTGCATATAGTAGTCTTTATTAAGTCGATGATTGCTTAAGTTTAAACCCATTCTTTACCGCTCCCCCACCATGTCTTAGGTATATGGGTCATACTTTTTACATCCTTTTATTTTGTGAATTTTTTGACTGATTTTTAGAAAAATACTTATTTTTAATGCTTTTGTATTTTTTACCTTTTATACTTATGGTCTTTGCTTTTCACTCAAAGAGTCCCGTTTAATATTTCTTGTAGGGCTGGTTTAGTAGTTTTGAACCCCCTTAGTTTTTGTTAGGCTGAGAAACTCTTTATCTCTCCTTCTTACAAATGATAGCCTTGCTGGATAGAGTATTCTTGGCTGCAGATTTTTTTCCTTTCAGCAGTTTAAATATAACATGGCACTTCTTGCTGGCCTGCGAAGTTTCTGCTGAAAAAGCCGCTGATAGCCTCATGGGGTTTTCTTTGTAACTGTCTTCTTTTCTCTTGCAAACTTTAAAATTCTTTATCACTATTTTTTCCATTCTAATTCTGTGTGTTGGTGTGAACCTCCTTGGGTTGAATTTGTTAGGGATCTCTGTGCCTCCTGAATCTGGATTTCGGTTTCCCTCCCCACATTTGGGATGTTTTCAGCTTATTTTTCCTTCAGAAACAGCTTCTCCCCTCCTTTCTCTCTCTCCTTCTTGGATCACTATAATGCAAATGTTATTATACTTGATTGAGTCACTGAGATCTCTAAATCTATTCCTGTTATGGAGTATTTGTCTTTGATCTGTTCAGCTTGTTTGCTTTCCATTACTCTATTCTCCAGGTCACTGATAAGTTCCTCTCCTTCTTGTAGCCTACTGTTTATATTCCATCTATTGTATTTTTAATTTCATTTATCGAGTTCTTCATCTCTGATAACGTTTTTTCTCACTTTGCTAAGGGTCACACTGATAATGTCTACTCTTTTAGCAAGGTCAGTGAATATCTTTATGATCATTATTTTTCTTTTTTTTTTTTAATGATCATTACTTTAAATTCTCTGTCAGGTATACTAATTTGTGTTTCACATAGACCTCCAGTTGTGATTTTGTCAAGTTCTCTCATTTGGGACAGATTCCTTTGTCTCTCTCTCTTTTTTTTTTTTTTTTGGTCTGCCTCTCTGTGTCTGTTTCTGTGTCTTAGGAAAGTCAGCTATGTCTCCTGCTCTTGAAAGTAGTAGCCTTATGAAGAAGAGGTTTTGTAGTGCCCTGCAGTGTCACCTGTGCAACAGAACTTGACACTTCAGCGGAGTCTCCTATGTGTGTTTCTTGCGTCCTACTATTGTGCTTTCCCTGTCAGTCCAGATTCCTACATAGACTCTGCCTGTTGTGAGCTGTGCTTGCTCTCTGTGGTATTAGTGAGACCCAGGCAGGCTGGCTCTGAGGGGATGTGACCATAGGAAGGCTCAGGGGTGGCAGTGTTTGCACAATCTGCAGGGTCACTAGGAGTAGGCCAGATCCCCTAAATTGCAGTGGTGGCCAATTGCACTGCATGTTTCAGTGGCCTGGTACAAGGCATATGTCTGAGACAGCAACAAGGGGTGCATGGGTCTGCGTGCATGGTGGCTGGGGGCAGCTGGGCAGGGCACACACGTGAGTTTAGCAAAATCTGCACTGAGCTGCTGGACCTGGGCACATCCCCCAAAGTGCAGTGGCCACAGTGGCACCGTACGCAGAGGCATTGACTGGATGGGGCATGCGCAGCATGAACAAAATTTGCGCTGAACCCAGGGCCAGCAGACTTGGATTGGGCAGGTCCTCAGGAGAGCTTGTGGGCATGGTGCACTGCTGGTGGGTTAGATAGTAAATGTCTGTATAGCACTGCCTCCGGCAGGTGTCTCTGTATTTATGCTAAGGAATAGGGGAGAAAAATGGCACCTGCCAGCTCCTCTGTTCCAGGGAACTTGCCCAGCTTGCCCCGAAATCCATGGAAACATATCTCCTTGCCCTTGTGCAAACTGTTGCTTCTATGTTGTCTCCTGCTCAGGCTGTTATCTCTTTAAGGATGAGGACCTGGCTATCACATATCTCCTGGCTCCCCTACTGCTGAGTCAGCTGACCTTCAAAGCTCCAGACTCCCAAGGCTGTGGTTATACAAACTCACAGAATTCAGCCTTTCTGGTTTTCAAAGCCATATGTTATGGGGATTTATTTTACCTGCGTGGACTGCCTGGTGCTTTCCCTTCTTTGCAGCTATAGCTCCCTACCTCCTGCTGGCAACTCTTCACCACCTTTCTGCCTTTCCTAACCTCTTCAACACTGGCTGCTTCTTTGCATTTGGCTGAGAAGTTTGTTCTGCCAGTCTTCAGGTGGCTCTCGAGTTTACTGACTGAGATGTGAGTGATAACTAATTGTAAACGTGGGATGGAGTGAGTTTAGGGTCCTCCTACTGTCATCTTGCCCCCCCCCCCACAGATGTTTTAAAAACTGCTTCATTTGGAATTTTTGGTTAGCTGTTTGGTTATTGTCTCATTAATGGTGTTTGTTTGCTTGGTTATGTTGTGAATAACAACGCCAATTCTTTAACACAGATATTTGGAGTTCCTGACAGTTACATTTTTCTTGCTATTTCTCCCTCTGTTGGTACATATGTTTATATACCTTCACACAGTGGGGGAACCTGGCTAGCATTTTAGAAGTTTAATGCTGACATAAGTGGTGGTGGTATTAGGCCATGATAACTTGTGTTTTTGGAACTTGGATGGTAAAGATCAGCTCATTTTCATTAATTCTGTATAAATTTAATCAGAATGCAATGCATAATTCAAGAATTTCAATGAAGAATAATTTGACCTTTTTGGTAGTCAGGTTGAACTTTGACTTTGTACTGTAGAAATTCTACCAAGATTTTATTTTCATTTGTACAAATACATGCGTTTTTTGGGGGGAATTTGGTAATAAAAAGTGTTTGAAAAGGAGAATTTAACTTTGGAGGAATTTTTTCTCTACCTTGTTGCATGTAGCTGCCATTTACTTATTTACTGAACTCAGTACTTTATATAGTCTCATTTCATTTTTACAACAACCATCAGGGTTGCCTTTATTAACCTTATTTTACAAACTAGTTTAACTAACTTGCTTAAGGTACTAGAGTGGAAGTGGTAAAGGTGGGACTTAAATCTACGTCTGTCTGGGCTCCTTGATTGCAGTGCCCTGCCTCCTGTCTAGGGATCAGGCGTGAGGAACATAAGTTAAAGAAGGGATAATGAAAGCAAAACTAGGGGAAAAAATATTTTATTGAGTTCAATAAAATTAAAATACTTAAACTGATTTTATCTTAGTTACAGAAAAATTATTTTTTATGGAAAATTTTCCAGAACAAGGGCTTATTTAGAGAAAGATTAAGGACTCTACATATTAAATAAAATATTTTATAAACAGTCTAAAAGCAAATTAAACTGTCATGTAGAGGGGTGCCTGGGTGGCTCAGTTGGTTAAGCATCCCACTCTTGATTTTGGCTCAGGTCATGAACACGGGGTCCTGGGGTCAAACTGCTCAGTGAGGAGCCTGCTTGGGATTGTCTCTCTCCCTCTGCCTCTCCCCCTGCCTCCACTTGCATGTGCACACACACTGTCTTTCTCTAAAAAAATAAACTGTCAAATAGATACCATATTTGCAATGAAATGTCCTTGGTATTGAGCCTATGTAATTTTTTCTTTGTTAGATGTTGATGATGGAGACACTGTGACAGATTTCATGGCTCAAGAGCGGGAAAGAGGCATTACCATTCAGTCTGCTGCTGTTACATTTGATTGGAAGGGGTATAGAGTCAATCTAATTGATACGCCAGGTATGGTGCTGTTCTAGCAATGCAGAGATGCTGCATCATTGGAGGTTTTTACTTGTTTGTGGATGTGTTTTCTTTTAAATTGTGGTAAAAAGCATATATATATATATGCATCATAAAATTTACCATTAGCCATTTTTAAGTATACAGTTCAGTAGTTAAGTATATTTACGTTGTTGTGAAACTGATCTCCAGAAGTACTTCATCTTTCAGAACTGAAACCTAATCTATTATACAACTACTCGTCTTTGTCCCCTCCTCGTATCCTTGGTAACTACCGTTCTGCCTTTTCTTTATCTAGGAGATTAACTACTTTAAATACTTCATAGAAGTAGAATCCTACAGTAGTTGTCCTTTTATGACTGGCTTATTTTGCTTAGCATGAAGTCCTTCAAGCTTCAGTTGTGTTGTAAAATATGTGACAAGATTTCCTTTGTTTTTAAGACTGTGTAATATTGCATTGTACATATATAGCATATTTTCTGTATATGCAAAACTTTATATACCATTCATCCATTGATGGCCATTTGGGTTGTTTCCACCTCTTGACTATTCTGAAGAGTGTTGCCATGAATATGAAATGCAAATATGTCTTTGCGACTCTTCTTTTAGTTCTTTTGAATACATATACCCAAAAGTAGGTATATGCTGGCTCCTGTTTTATTGTTTTGTTTTTTTTTTAAACGTTAAGTGGTATGTTTCTCATCTTTTTCTTAGGTCATGTGGACTTTACCTTGGAGGTTGAGCGCTGCCTTAGAGTGTTGGATGGTGCAGTAGCTGTGTTTGATGCCTCTGCTGGTGTAGAGGTAAAAATACTGCCAAAGTAAACAAGCTACAACAGCATGATTTTTTTTTTTAAGTAGAATGTATCAGATTTAGTTAACTATAACTCTGTGTAAGTTCATATCAATCAAATTATGGTGCAAGGAAATTGGAATTCAATATTGCAGTGTGATCTATATGTGATATCAGATATTTCATAGTAAAAGGAAAGTAGTTTGCTTTTTTATAGGAAATATAAAACTTGATGTTGAGAACTCTGAAGGATTTGAGATTCTTCTGCCTTACTTTCAAGTCTTTATTTTTATTTATAATAATTAATTATTATGTTAGTCACCATACAGTACATCCCTAGTTTTTCATGTAATGTTCCGATTCATTACTTGCATATAACACCCAGTGCACCATGCAATATGTGTCCTCCTTAATACCCATCACCGGCCTATCCTGATCCCCCACTCCCCTTCCCTCTGAAGCCCTCAGTTTGTTTCCCAGAGTCCATAGTCTCTCATGGTTCATTCCCCTTCTGTTTACCCCCCCTTTTTTTCTTCCCTTTCTTCTCCTACCGATTTTCCTACTTCTTATGTTCCATAAATGAGTGAAACCATNTGTTCCATAGATGAGTGAAACCATATGATAATTGTCATTCTCTGCTTGACTTATTTCACTTAGCATAATCTCCTCCAGTCCTATCCAGGTTGCTGCAATAGTTTGGAAATCGTTCTTTTTGATAGCTGAGTAATATTCCATTGTATATATGGACCACAGCTTCTTAATCCAGTCATCTGTTGAAGGGCATCTCGGCTCCTTCCACGATTTAGCTATTGTGGACAATGCTGCTATGAACAATGGGGTGCATATGGCCCTTCTCTTCACTACATCTGTATCTTTGGGGTAAACACCCAGTAGTGCAATGGCTGGGTCATAGGGTAGCTCAATTTTTAACTTTTTAAGGGACCTCCACACTGTTTTCCAGAGTGGCTGAACCAACCTACATTCCTACCAACAATGTAGGAGGGATCCCCTTTCTCCACATCCTCTCCAGCAATTGCTGTTTCCTCCTTGTCAATTTTTGCAATTCTAACTGGAGTAAGGTGTTATCTCAGTGTGGTTTTGATTTGAATTTCCCTGATGGCTAATGATTTTGCATTTTTTCATGTGTCTGTTAGCCATTTGTATGTCTTCATTGGAAAAGTGTCTGTTCATATCTTCTGCCCATTTTATGATTTGTTTATTTGTTTCTCTTGTATTGAGTTTGAAAAGTTCTTTATAGATCTTGGATACCAGTCTTTTATCTGTAGTGTCCTTTGCAAATATATTCTCCCATTCCGTGGGCTCTTTCTTAGTTTTTTTGACTGTTTCCTTGGCTGTGCAGAAGCTCTTTATCCTGATAAAGTCCCATAAGTTCATTTTATCTTTTATTTCTCTTGCCTTTGGCGATGTGTCGTGAAAAAGGTTGCTCTGGCCGATGTCATAGAAGTTGTTGCCTATGTTCTCCTCTAGAATTTTGATGGATTCCTGTCTCACATTGAGGTCTTTCATCCATTTGGAGTTTATCTTTGTGTATGGTGTGAGAGAGTGGTCAAGTTTCATTCTTTTGCATGTAGCTGTCCAATTTTCCCAGCACCATTTATTGAAGAGACTGTCTTTTTTCCACCGGATGTTTTTCCTGCTTTATCAAAACTTAGTTGCCCAAAGAGCCGAGGGTCCATTTCTGGGTTCTCTATATCTGTTCCATTGGTCGATGTGTCTGTTTTTGTGCCAGTACCATGCTGTCTTTGTGATCACAGCTTTGTAGTACAGCTCGAAATCCGGCATTGTGATGCCCCCAGCTTTGTTTTTCCTTTTCAACAGTTCCTTGGAGATTCGGGGCCTTTTCTGGTTCCATACAAATTTAAGGACTATTTGTTCCAGTTCTTTGAAAAATGTCCTCGGTATTTTGATCGGGATAGCATTGAAAGTGTAGATTGCTCTGGGTAGTATGGACATTTTAACTATGTTAATTCTTCCAATCCATGAGCATGGAATATTTTTCCATCTTTTTATGTCTTCCTCAATATCTTTCAAAAGTGATCTATAGTTTCTAGGATATAGGTCCTTTACGTCTCTGGTTAAGTTAATTCCAAGGTAACGCATGGTTTTTGGTGTTATTGTAAATGGGATGGATTCCCTAATTTCTCTTTCTTCAGTCTCGTTATTCGTGTATAGAAATGCAACTGATTTCTGGGCATTGATTTTGTATCCTGCCACCTTACTGAATTGTTCTATAACTTCTAATAGTTTGGGAGTGGATTCCTTTGGGTTTTCCATATAGAGTATCATGTCATCTGCAAAGAGAGACAGTTTGACTTCTTCTTTGCCGATTTGGATACCTTTGATCCCTTTTTGTCTTCTGATTGCTGTTGCAAGGACTTCTAGTACTATGTTGAATAATAGTGGCGAGAGTGGGCATCCTTGTCGTGTTCCTGATCTTAAGGGAAAGGCTTCCAGCTTTTCCCCATTGAGAATAATGCTTGCAGTAGGCTTTTCATAGATGGCTTTTATGAGATTGAGAAATGTACCCTCTATTCCTACACTCTGAAGGGTTTTAATCAGGAAAGGATGCTGTATTTTGTCAAATGCTTTTTCTGCATCAATTGAGAGGATCATATGGTTCTTGAGTCTTTTCTTGTTGATATGATGTATCACATTGATTGATTTGCGAGTGTTGAACCATGCTTGCATCCCAGGTATGAATCCCACTTGGTCATGATGGATAATCCTTTTAATGTACTGTTGGATTCTATTAGCAAGGATCTTGTTGAGGATTTTGGCATCCATATTCATTAGAGAAATCGGTCTGTAATTCTCCTTTTTGAGGGGGTCTTTGCCTGGTTTGGGGATCAAGGTAATATTAGCCTCATAGAATGAGTTTGGTAGCTTTCCTTCTGTTTCTATTTTTTGAAATAGCTTTAGGAGAATAGGTATTATTTCTTCTTTGAATGTTTGGTAGAATTCCCCAGGAAAACCGTCTGGGCCTGGAGTTTTATTATTTGGAAGGTTGTTTATCACTGACTCAATTTCTTCATAGTTAATTGGCCTATTTAAGAAATCTATTTCTTCCTGTTTCAGTCTTGGTAGTTTATAGGTTTCCAGGAAGGCCTCCATCTCTTCCAGATTGTTTAGTTTTTTGGCATATAGCTGTTGATAAAAGTTTCTAATAATCCTTGCAATTTCAATGGTGCTGGTCGTGACCTCTCCCTTTTCAGTCATAATTTTAATAATCTCAGTCCTTTCTCTTTGTTTTTGGACAAGTTTTGCCAGTGGTCTATCAATTTTATGGATTCTCTCAAAGAACCAGCTTCTAGTCCTGTTGATCTGCTCTACTGTGGTTCTGGTCTCTAATTCATTGATTTCTGCTCTAATCTTGGTCAACTCCTTCCTTGTCAGTGGGTTAGGCCTGTCCCTCTGTTGCTGTTCCAGTTTCTTGAGGTGAGAATATAGAAACTGCATTTTAGATTTTTCTATTCTTTTGAGTGAGGCTTGGATGGCTATGTATTTCCCCCTTAGGACTGCCTTTGCAGTATCCCATAGGTTTTGGACCGTTGTGTATTCATTCTCGTTGGTCTCCATAAATTGTTTAATTTGTTTTTTGATTTCCTGGTTTATCGAGTCATTCTTGAGCAGGATGGTTCTTAGCCTCCAAGTGTTTGAGTTTCTTCCAGGTTTTTCCTTGTGGTTGAGTTCCAATTTCAGAGCGTTGTGGTCTGAGAATATGCAGGGGATAATTTCAATCTTTTGGTATTGGCTGAGACCTGTTTTGTGTCCCAGAGCATGATCTATTCTTGAGAATGTTCCATGGGCATTTGAATAGAATGAGTATTCTTTGGTTCTGGGGTGTAGTGTTCTATATATATCTATGAGGTCCAACTCGTCGAGTATGGCATTCAAAGCCTTTGATTCTTTGCTTAGTTTTTGCCAGGGTGTTCTGTCTATTTCTGATAGTGGGGTGTTGAGGTCCCCTACTATTACTGTGTTCTTATCTATATGTCTCTTTATTTTGGTTAAGAGTTGGCTTGTGTATCTTGCTGCTCCCCTGTTGGGGGCATATATATTAATAATTGTCATATCCACTTGTTGAATACTTCCTTTAAGAATAATATAGTGCCCTTCTGTATCTCTCTCTATGGCCTCTAGTTTAAAATCCAGTCTATCTGATATGAGAATTGCTACTCCAGCTTTCTTTTGAGGTCCATTTGCGTGGAAGATGGTACTCCATCCCCTTACTCTAAGTCTGAATGCATCTTTGGGTTCAAAATGAGTCTCTTGTAGACAGCAAATGGATGGGTCATGTCTTTTTATCCAATCTGCAACCCTGTGGCGTTTTATGGGAGAGTTTAAGCCATTTAGATTGATAGAGATTATTGACAGATATGATTTTAATGATGCCATTTCTCTTTAAAGTCTTTGTATCGGTTGTGACTTGCTGCTCTGTATCACTCTTGGGGCCTTTTTACCTTTATAGAGCCCCCCTTAATATCTCCTGTAGGGCTGGTTTCGTGGTTACGAAATTGGTTAATGATTGGCGATTTTGGAACGTCTTTATTTCTCCATCAATTCTGAATGACAGCTTTGCTGGATAAAGGATCCTTGGCTGCATGTTTTTCTCTGAAAGAGCTTTAAAAATGCCCCCCCAAGCCTTTCTCTCATTCCAGGTCTCTGTAGACAGGTCTGACGTAATCCTGATACCTTTGCCTTGGTACGTGAGAAATTTCTTTGCCCTGGCCGCTTTCAATACTGTATCCTTGGATCTAATATTTGCGAATTGCACTATGACATGCCGTGGCGTAGGTTTGTCCTGGTTGAGCTTGGATGGGGTCCTCTCTGCCTCTTGGACACGAATGCTTGTTTCCCTTGCTAGATTAGGGAAGTTTTCAGCTACAATTTGTTCAAATATCTCTTCTAGACCTCTGTTTTTCTCCACCCCTTCAGGGATGCCGATGATTCTGACATTGGATCGTTTCATAGAGTCAGTAATCTCCCGTAATCTACATTCGTGGGCGTGGATTTTTTTAAGACCAGCTTCTATTTTCGTTTTTTCTTCTACTAACCCATCCTCCAATTCGCTAACGCGTTCCTCTGCCTCGGTGACCCTGGCCGTCAGAGCCTCTAGTTTTGACTG
>NC_048220.1:50396712-50429215 GCF_002007445.2 Ailuropoda melanoleuca | reverse complement strand
TTATATATAAATATTTATTATATATATATGTATATATAATTATTTATAATATATATATATATATATAATTTGTTATATTAGATAAAATATTGTATGAATGTTAAGTTTCCAGAGTGCATTAACACTATTGATTGTGTAGGGAAGTATTGGTTTAGGAAGTATGTGCGGAAATTTTCACAGTGCATGTGTATGATCAAGGACTTGTATCCAGAATATGTAAAGAACTACAAATCAATGATAAAAACGAACAACCCAATAAAAAAAAATGGGCAAAGGACTTGAGTGGATACTTCACCAAGAAAGATATATGAATGGTCCAGTGAGCACCTGAAAAGATGGTCAGTCTCATTGGTTATCAGGGAAATGCAAATTAAAATTACAAACAGACTATTTCATACCCACAAGAATGGCTAAAATTAAGAAGAATGATGGCAAATACTGTTTGAGGATGTGGAACAACTGGAACTCTTTATCCAGTGGAATGAGAACATTTGTCCCCTAAAGACTTGTTCAAAATGTTTATAGCAGCTAAATTCATAATAGCCCTGAACTAGAAATAATCTAATTGCTCATTCACAGATGGATAGAAAAACCAGCTGGCACATTTAGACAAAGGAGTTTAGCCAAAGAAAGAAAGAAAGAAAGAAAGAAAGAAAGAAAGAAAGAAAGAAAATGAACCAGTATACCCAACAACATGAATGAATGTCAGAAACTTTATGTTGAGCAAAAGAATCCATGCTATTTATATGAGATTCAAAAAAATAGGCAGAATGAATCTGTGGTGACAAATATGAGAACAGGTTGTTTATGGGGGATGGGGAATATATGCAAGTGTATGTGCTTATCAGAACTCACTGTACACTTAAGATGAGTGTTTTTATTCTATATAAATTTTAATAAAACTATAAAGTGGCTTCTGTTTTAGGTAATGTCATTACATTAGGCTTTTTATGCTCTGCTTCAGGGCTTTGGGACTCTGCTAGACACAGATACTGTAACAGACTGGAGCTATTGAAATATGTATAAAAAGTAGAATTAAAAGTAGTCAAATAGAAAAGCATTTGAGAATTGCTACTTAGAAATACAGTTATTGGCTTTTTTTTCTCCTTTAAATCCTCTTTAGTTTACATCAACATTCAGACGTTCATAATAAAATTTTTTTATCGCAATAGCATTTTGGTAGTGTGCTCCTGTTCTTTTAACATCACAACAACTATATGAATTAAGGCAGAAGTCCATATTTCACAGGTCAGCAAACTTAGGAGTTCAGTATTGTGTGAACTGTATTAGGTAAAGTGAAGCTGGACAAAAATTATGTTTTCTAATTCTTTTTTAAATTTTTTAAAAAGATTTTATTTATTTGAGGGAGAGAGCGAGAGAGAGAGAACATGAGTGGGGTGAAGGGCAGAGGCAGAGGGAGAAGCAGGCTCCCAGTTGAGCAGAGAGCCCAATGTGGGGCTCAACCCCAGGTCTCTAGGATCATGACTTGAGCCAAAGGCAAACCCTTAACTAACTGAGCCACTCAGGGGCCCTACATCTTCTAATTCTTGACGAAGTCGTCTTTACCTGGCTCTCAGTACTTTCCAGGTGTGTGTTCTCTTTGTGTGGCAACCTAAGTCACCCAAAGTAGTATTCTCAGTTTGAAGCACACTGTTCATCACCCTTCTTAACTCTGTTAACTTACCAGCAGAAGAGTGACTCTAGAAGTGTAAGTGCAGTAGCACTAATTCTGTGCTAGAACAGGGTCAAATTCCATGTTATAATAGCTTCTTAGATCTGTTTATTCTGTACGTAGTAACATGTTATTTTTGTCTGAGTTTTTTTTCCTTTGTCTTTGTCTTAGGCACAAACTGTCACAGTATGGAGGCAAGCTGATAAACACAAGATACCTCGAATCTGTTTTTTAAACAAAATGGACAAAACTGGAGCAAGGTATTTTAAGTGGTTTTTTTTCTTCACATATTAAAGTAGAAATACAATTTGAGCTTTAATGGACTATAACTTAAATTTACAAACAGTTATTCCCTATAGAGTATAAATATTCCATGGAATCTCAATTCAATCCCTAAAAAGTTTCAAAGCAGGTAGTTCCTAGGTTGCATAACAGTGTAGGATTAATAGAGAGCTGATAGGTGATGAATCATCATGTATCCAATGCAGAGAGACTGTATCCTGTTTTCTAGAATCCTGACAGAGTGATGTCTTGCTGATTCCACTGGTTCTGTCTAGAGCAGTATGAAATAATCCCTGTATTGCTGAAGGCTATGGTGCTCCCCATCATTGCTAAAAGTAGAGGGTAGATGATTGTTTCCTGTCCCCTGATTTTCTTTAGCTACTGGCTAATTGCTCTCACTTAGAGGGAACTGGGAGAGAATGTAAATGTTTTAAGACCTGCGTAGAGGGCAAAAAAGTTAGTACTAAGATGTGGTATTAATGCTCAAAGACTCACAGAATGGTAACCCAAAATGGATCCATGGTTCTGAGAACAGAATTCAGAGAATCAAGAATATAAAGGATTTTGGGGGTGATGTGATAAGCAGAGAGATCCTGATCTGTGGTGAGAGTGGCAAAAATAAAACATAAACTATCCCTTTCCTAAAACCACACAGTATGCTCTGTTTGTGTAATTTTCTACAGTAATTCTAAAGCTCATAACATGATACTAAGAATGCCTATTAAAAAGGTATAGAAAAATTAGGCTGCCTTTTGGAAAAACGGTGGGAGTTGTGTGTGATAGCACATGTAGTTAGAAGAAAGAATCCTTAAATCATAATCACAAATCATGCATTTGAATCTCATAACTGCAACTTATTAGTGACCTTGATCAGTTTATTTAATCTTAATTTCAGACTATATACGTTTACGTAATACTACTCTAGATACCTTTGTGGCAGGTTGTGTTAGATCTCAAGCACTGTTATATGAAATTGACATTGAAAATTTATTGTCCTATGGAAAACTGTTAAATGGTGAACATTAGAGAGAGTAAAAAGGGTTGTAATTTTAGGGAACGTTCTTAAACCTGGTTTAAGAATCTTAACATTTTTAACTCTTATTTTGCTTTCTGCAGTTTTAAGTATGCAGTTGAAAGCATCAGAGAGAAGTTGAAGGCAAAGCCTTTGCTTTTACAGGTTGGTTGGTATTTGGTTGATTAATAGCAACAACTCCAGGGGCACCTAAGTGACTCATTCGTTAGTCTGACTCTTGATTCCGGGTCAGGTCATGATCTCAGGGTCGTGGGATCATGGGGGATCGTGCTTAAGATTCTCTCCCTCTGCCCCTTCCTATGTGTTGGCACATGCCTGTGTTCACTTGCTCTATTTCTTTCTCTCTCTTAAAAAAAAAAACAAAACTTCAGATTTCCTCATCAGTTTATTTTATTGTGACTTATGTATTTCTAAAACTATCTCAAATCTTTTTTGAAAAACTTGGCATATAAATAAAAATAGATATAGACTATGGTAATAATGATAATAGACATTTGGGAGAAAGTAGGGAAAGATAAGCTTTATCAACGATTCAGTTGGAATTGAGTGGTCATTTAACAAAGTTAATCTCACTCTGACTTGCAGTTACCACTTGGTGAAGGCAAAGCTTTCAAAGGCGTTGTGGATGTTGTAAGTAAAGAAAAACTTCTTTGGAATCGTCAGTCAGAGGATGGAAAAGACTTTGAGAGGAAACCCCTCTTGGAAATGAGTGATGCTGAATTGCTGAAGGAAACAACTGAAGCAAGGAATGACTTAATTGAACAGGTAATATAAATATGGGGAGTTTACATTCGCATAAGTATTTAGAAACTTTAAAAAATATTTTATAAGTTACAAAATTTTTATAAAATTGTATATGGAATAGGTCAAGTTAATGAGTAATAGAATGAACACCAATGTTTGCACCACTCAGACTAAGAAAGAGAATATTAGCAGATTTCTTGAATTTCTGTGTGCCATTTACTGTTTATATCTCTTTTCCACTAATCATTTACACCTCCTACCACCACTATCCTGACTGTAGTGTTTTGCTTTCATTTGCTTTGCTTTATACTTCACTACAAATGTGTGGGTTCACGAAGGACTTCTTTTTCCATGTTTTTGAACTTTACATAAATGGAATGATAATTATTTATATTTTGTAACATTTTGTTGCAGATTCATTCCTGTTATGTGTGGTTATGCTTCATTTTCAATCTTGTATAATGTGCCTATTATTATACCACAGTTTATTGTCTCTTCTGTGGATGCACTTTGAGATTATGTCTTCTTTTTTGCTCTTAGACAGTGTTGATGTGAACATCTTTGTATGTATCTCCTTGTGTATATGTGTAAGAATTTGTTTAGGGTTACACCAGGGAATGGAATTGCTGGGTCAAAGGGTATGGTATGTACATCTTTTACTTAATCAAGTGTCACATTAACGTAGAAAATTTTAAAACCATTAATTTTATAGTTTAATAGAGAATTCTGGACCTCTTCCACCCTCAAAGTTGGGTTTTTTTGGGGTTTTTTTTTGTTTTTTAAGATTTTATTTATTTGAATGAGAGACAGAAAGAGCCCAAGCAGGGGGAAGGACAGAGGGGAGAGAGAAAAGCAAACTTCCCACTGAGCTGGGAGCCTGACTTGGGGCTGGAGCCTGACTTGGGGCTCGATCCCAGAACCCTGGGATTGTGACCTGAGCCGAAGGCAGACGCTTAACCAACTGAGCCACCCAGGCGCCCCCACCCTCAAAGTTTCAATGGAAAATAGTAAGATCATTAATATTTAGAATATTTATATAGTACTGTTCATATATAGATTAATAAGTAAAATATGCCTTAAATAAAGTCTCTGAATCTTATGGTAGAGAAAAAGATTTAAGTCCGAACCATTTGATTTTTTTACTTCTAAACTGTTCAAAATAGATCCTCTCATCATTTTTTTCATTCATCTTTCGTATGAATTTATTTTTGCAGTATTATTCTCCATTATACTACATAGGAATCATCGTATTTTTCATTAACAGAATGTTGATTGTTATTTTTATTATTGGGTAACAGTTACTGAGGACCCATGATGATCTAGTTTAAGTGCTTTACATATATTACTTAATCCTCACAGCAACTTATATTATCCTTGTTTTACTGGTGGGGAAACAGAAGCTTAGAATCCTTAAATAACTTGTGATACACTAATAAGTAGCAGAGGTGGAAATCTGAGCCCAGGTCTGTCTTCATTTGGAGGTAGAGCTCTTACTCACTTCACTGTACCACTTCTTTAATTTGGGAGGCTCTAAACAGAATAAAAGTGGAATTGACATTTATTAATCAATAATTGGGTAAATAATTGAACAAGGTTCCCTTCTGAAGTTTTTTTGTTGTCTTATGCATGTCTTAGGATATGATGGTATATAATGAAAATAAAATCTGAGACTATCTGTACAAAATAATAAAGTGCTAATTACAAGGAATATCTCCCAAGGAATATATAAAAATAAGACCACATCACACCCGTTAGGATAACTGCTGTCAAAAAAAGCCCCACAAACCTCCCCCACAAACTAGAAAACAAGTGTTGGCAAAGATGTGGAGAAACTGTAACCTTTGTGTACTATTGGTAGGAATGAAGATGATGCAGCCACTGTGGGAAACAGTGTGGTGGTTCCTCAGAAAATTGAAAATAGAATTACCATATTATCTAGCAATTCTGCTTCTGGATGTACATCCAAAAGAACTGAAAGCAGGGTCTTGAAGAGATAAATGCATGTCCTTGTTCATAACAGCATTATTCATAATGACCAAAAGGTGGAAGCAACCCAAGTGTTCACCTACAAGAGGAGTAGGTAAAATACAGTGTATACATATAATGGAATATTATTCAGCCTTAAAAAGGAAGGACATTCTGACACATGCTACGATGTGGACGAACCTCGAGGACATTATGCTAATTGAAATAAGCCAATCACAAAAACAAATACTGTACTGATTCCACTTATATGAGGTATTTAGTCACGTTTGTAGAGACAGAGGTAGATTCATAGTTGCCAAGGGCTGAGAGAGTGGAGAGTGAGGAAGAGTTTTTTGCATGGTATAAATTTTGTGAGATTGAGAAAGTTCTGGAGATGAGTTTTACAACAATGTGAACCTACTTAACGCTACCCAGCTGTTCAGTTAGAAATGGTTAAGATGGTAAATTTTACGTTCATGTTAGATTTTACCACAATTAAATTTTTTTGGAGAATAAGATTAGTGTGGACTAGAATCAACTTCCCGTGTTCTGAAGGTGAATAGTGATAATTACACTTATTGTGTACTTACTGTACATCCTAGAAGCATGGTTTGAATCGGTTATTTAATCCTCCCCCTGTGAGGTAGGTACTAGTATTATCTCCATGAGTAACCAAGGTAAAAAGAGGTGATGGAACTGGACCTAAATTTTTGAACGTTAGCTAGTAGTGGAGCTATTTCCAGGCAGTTTGACTTCAGAAGCTGGAGTCATATATACTTCTTTTCAGGAGATGGTTAGGTATGTTTGTACAATAGTTAGTGGTTAGGAGTGTGTTTTTCTCCCCCATTTGGATTATTTTGCTCCCTTGTACTTCCATAAACTTTTGAAATTTTTTTTTTTAGATTTTTATTTATTTATTTATTAGAGATCAGGAGCGGGGATGGGGGAAGGGGGAGAAGCAGACTCCCCACTGAGAAGGGGGCCCAACTTGGGACTCGATCCCAGGACCCTGGGATCATGACCTGAGCTGAAGGAAATGCTAACCAACTGAGCCACTCAGGCACCCGCTTTTGAGATTTTTATTTAATTTGTCAGCTGAATTCTGTTTCATACAGGCAGATGATTAAGAAAATATGAATTAGATAATTGCATTTTTATTGCTGAAGTGATGCCTTTGTGACCCCCAACTTAAATCTGTTCCCTCAGGGCAGGATTACAGTGATTTCTTCAGTTGGAGTCTTAGGAGATCTGGTAAACATTCATAATGCGAAAGGAATACCAAGTGAAACTTTTTATGAACTAAGACTTACAAATTCATCTAAAAATAGCAATCCCTTATATATGTTATCACTGGCTCTAAATTGTGTATCTTATTTCTTTTGAGCGCTCTGAGTAGATAGCACTTTATTGAGATACTTTATCTGGCTATTGCTTCCCGTGAATATAGGGAACTCATAATAGTCTGTCTTCAGTTTTCAATCCCTTCTCCTTTCCTTTGAAAGAAACACTATCTCTTGAGAAAATGTGGAGAGTTCCTTGGCCTGGATAAGATAGATCATGTAGCTGTCTTGAAATATTTGGATAATGTACGTTTATGGTATTTGGACTTAATTGTGACAATAAAAGCAAGTTATAGAACTAAAACCTTTCTTTATAGGTTGCGGATTTGGATGATGAATTTGCTGACTTGGTTTTAGGAGAATTTAGTGAAAATTTTGATTTGCTACCAGCTGAAAAGGTAAATTTTATTATTCATTTACTTTGATGAAGTTTTGTTAATTGGATGTGGTTTGATTTCTCTGCCTCAGGTGTTTTGTTTTTTTCGACTTTGCATAGCATTCGAATAGGCTGACTAAATTAGGAGAACAGTAAGGTAAAGTCACCATTAATACAAGTACTTAAATAATGGTCGTGCTTTACTATTGTCATATGTGCTTTATAAAATCAGAAATTGAATCATTTTTACTGCTGTTGAGTCAGCATAAGTTAATTATTCCTTCTATGCAGCATTTTCATGGTGATCATTTTTCTGAGTAGTTTAGGGAAATTATAGGTAGAAATTTTGTTTCAAAAATTCATTGGTTTTGTAGACTGCTGCAATGATTATTTTTCTCACATTTTTTCTGAATATGGTTTAATTTTTCTTGGAAGCTCATTACACGTCTTTATTTTGTTGCTTTCTTTTCAAATATATTAAGCCAGAGAATAGGCATGTTTTAAATGGTGATAGTAATTGAATTAGGACAGATTTCTTCAAAGAATTTCTGTTATTTTCTACCAGAGACCTTCCCCCATGAATTTGGCAAACTTAATCTTTAGTTTTCTTTATGAAACAAGAGTTACTAAGTAAAGTTGTTTTTTTGTTTATTTGCTTCTAAGTAAGCCCTATGCCCAACATAGGGTTTGAATTTAGGAACCTGAGGTCAGGAGTTGAATGCTCCACCAACTGAACGCGCCACCAAGTAAAGTGTTTTTAGGTGGGAGTATTTATAAATGGGGTCCAGAATGAGCCCAGCAAATTTACCTAGTTATTTTTCACAAAAGAATTAAGAACAGAGACACGAGTCTCTAGATTAATTTTGAGACTTTGGAGTTAGAAATGGAAAAAAAAAGTATTTTTATTTTGAATGAAATGCCATAATTATTGAAATTTTTTATTGTTTAGTATTTGAATGTTAGATGTGATGTTTATTGTGCCCTATAGTCACATGATTTCTGTTTGCAAAGAGCTTATAATCTAAAATTGACCCACCATGTCTCTTACCAGTAGCTTATAAGTACACACAACCTTTTCTTGGCTTGAGGTCTTTCAAATTTGTTTTCTACTTTGATTTCTCATTTTCCTTTGTATTTGATTTGATGTGGGTCTAGTTCCTTGGAAAAATTGTAATTCATATTTATGTTTTTAATTTCTGGTCAGTTCAAAGTATATTCATTTGAGAAATATTTTTAAACACCTACTTAAAATAAGTACTTTTCTGGTTTCTGGGGATTCAGCAGTGTTTTTATGGGACTTGTTATAATGCTTATATGGATTTTATAATGGGTGGAGAGACAGACATTAAACCTTTAAATATATATCAAAGGTACCAAGTAGTGTTTAATGTTATTAAAATATTAATAATAATAAAGGCCTTAAAAAATGATGGCCAGTATACTGCACATGGAATGCTTACATCTCTGCTTTATAGCTACAGACTGCAATACACAGAGTAACACTGGCTCAGACAGCAGTGCCTGTGCTTTGTGGAAGTGCCCTGAAAAACAAAGGGGTTCAGCCCTTGTTAGATGCTATTACTATGTACTTGCCTTCACCCGAAGAGCGCAACTCTGAATTTCTGTGAGTATGCAAGCCATAGATTCAAATCTTACAGCCTTGAGAAAACAGGCAGATAGGTCTCGTTTCACGAAGAGTAGTTGAATCACCATTTTTAAAATAACATTGGTGAAGGATATAATTGTAAATAATATAGAGCTATATGAAATTTTATTTGAAAGGTATATTTGTCATTATCTTTTTCTTTTTTTTTTTTTTTTAAGATTTTATTTATTTATTTGACACAGAGAGAGACAGCCAGCAAGAGAGGGAGCACAAGCAGAGGGAGTGGGAGAGGAAGAAGCAGGCTCTCAGCAGAGCAGGGAGCTTGATGTGGGGCCCGATCCCAGGACCCTGGGATCACACCCTGACCTGAAGGCAGACGCTCAACGACTGAGCCACCCAGGCACCCCTGTCATTATCTTTTGTAACCTCCTATGTTTACAGATGGAGGTAGAATGTCTGGCTTTTTTGCTGTATAAAAGTACAAGTGTTTATCATGTTGTCTTGGTTAAAAAAAATAAGCAGTATAGTGAGGATGTTTGATAAATTTTCGGTAAATACGTTTATACTACTTTTCAAGATTTTTAATAAGCTCAAAATACTTTGTGGCTGTGAAGACAGGTCATCGTTTTACTTCTCTTGTCACTAACAGCTTTGTACTTAGTAATAAATCCTCTAAAATACAGGTGAGCATTGTGCAAAATGGCAGGCAGGAATGGACTTTAATCCTTTAAGTAGGACATTATCACTTTTCATATCTCTCAGTTGGAGATGCATTAATGGTGAAGTGATTATGAGCATGATCTGTGTACTGCCTGGATCCCAGCTCTTCCAAGTTATTTAACCTCTCACCTGTAAAATGCAGAAAATAGGACCTATCTCACTGGATTGTTACAAGAATCAAATGAGTTAATATTGATAAAGCATATGGAACAGTTTCTAGTATATGGTAGACTGTAAGTATTTACTAAAGTTAAAAGTTGGCGAGAATAGGGATAAGATTGGAGAAGTTCTGTAATAGAAGTGTCTCACCTGCTTTGAGTCGTGGGCTCCTTTGTAACTAATGAGAACATGGAGCTTTTCCTCAGAAAAATTGTACCTATGCACAGAATTTGGCAATTTCAAAGGGATTCAGACTTTCTGAAACTTAACGCACACTAATTTAAGGACATCAGTCTGTAAGAATGTTGGCTGTGTAAACAGTTTCAAGTTTATAGTGTAGATTTCTATGGTTATGTGATTGGAGAGAAGGTGGGAGGGAGTGAAAGTAGTAATGGGAAAGCATCTGCCTGTATGTATACCTTGTACGGGCTTTTATGAGAAGTGGTTTGATGTCCTTAGGTCTATTTTCTTAGGAATGAACTCTATGTAGTAGAATTACTTGCAAGTAGAGGTAATATTTGGGGGAGAATCCATTATTTCTAGTTTTGAAGAATCAATGATAAGATCTCCATTAAATAATTCAGTCGAGTGGAGGAAGGGAGGTAATTAGTGCTGACATTATTTAATCAGTCTGAGTAGCTAAACTAGAAGATATGAGGGAGGACGTTAAGGTTAAGTTTGTGGAATGATTCTGATCTGTATAGATACATGGGAAGTATATTTTAAAGGCTTTTCTGGAATGTCTCAATTTGTAGGCAGTGGTATAAGGGTGACTTATGTGCCCTGGCATTTAAAGTTCTTCATGACAAGCAGCGGGGACCACTGGTGTTTCTGCGCATTTACTCAGGCATGATAAAACCCCAGTCGGCCATTTATAATATTAATGGAAACTGCACGTAAGTAGAAGCTTAGGTTATTTTCTAAAACTGCACTCATTTCTTTAAAAATTCTTTTACTAATACAAATCATGGTTTTTACAGGGAGAGAATAAGTCGTCTTCTTCTGCCATTTGCTGACCAACATACAGAAATCCCTTCCCTGACTGCTGGTAACATTGCTTTGACTGTTGGCCTTAAACATGTAAGTGACCAGATGGCTTCTTGAGAAAATAATAGCTTAAATGTTTAATTAGAAGCAGATATTTTGCAGTAGCAAAAACCCACAAACAATCCAAATAGCCATCAATAGCGGGATAGAGAATATTGTAGCATATTCATCAACATGGTTGAATCTCATAGTAGAAAGAAAGAAAATTACAGAAGACTATGAACAGTATGGATTATATTCATGTAAAGTTCAAATTCAGGTAGAAGAGTAACTATATTCTATTCATGGATACATACCTGTGTTTTAAGTTTAATAAATATTTTGTTATTGAGGTTTCTTCCTGTTTCAGTCACTGCTGACAGTTTAACCTTATAACAGTCCAGATAGTAACTGAAGATATTTTGCCAATAAAGGCTCCATGAGGGCAAGGATTTTAGTTTCTTTTGTTCTGTCTCTTTAGTCCCTAGATCAGTGTATCACACGTAGTAGGAGGTTCATAACTTTTGTCAGTTGAATGGATGAAAATAGTTGATGCTGTATGTGTTTTTGCTAGGTTAGAGCTATAGGGACATTTCATTTATATATGGATTAAATTGAATACATTTTCTCATTAAACTTTGGTATATTTGGCATTTAGGATAACCATTGTTACTATGAACATTTTTTTAAACTCTTTATGGTTAATTGCAGGATTCAGGATCCGTTAGTATAAAATTTCCACAGTCAGGGCACCTGGGTGGCTCATTCGGTTAAGCGTCTGCCTTTGGCTCTGGTCACGATCCCAGGCTCCTGGGATTGAGCCCCACATTGGGCTCCCTACTCAGCAAGGAGTCAGCTTTTCTCTCTGCCTCCTGCTTATGCTCTCTCACTCTCAAATATATTATTTTTTAAAAAGATTTTATTTAATAAAATTTCCACAGTCCAAATATTGAACTTCTAGCATTGAAAATGTCCTCTGTCCACCTGAAGGCATGAGCTCCACGTACATATTGGAAGGAATTACAGAAGTACATTTGAAATATTGCTTCAGTAGGAATATCTTTACAGAGAAGGAAGCTGGCACAGAACTTTGTAATATTAAAGTTTAAAAGTGAAATTACAGTTAAAAAATTGACGTCTATAAGGAAGCTATCAGTTTTGCATAGTCTAGAGAATTCTAGTTATGTTTGTTTATTTTAGTTAATAGAGGATTTTTTTTTGTAAAACTAATAAATTTTTACTGGTGGTAAAACTCTATAATGGACTTCTAGTAGAATTAACCTAGTTTGACACGATTGAAAATTTAGGAAGGTACATTATTTGTTTAACCAGATAAATTTTGGATGTGTAGTGTGTGTGAGAGAGTGTGTATTTTATTGTTAGGATTTTATAGCAGTATTTTGGAATTCTTACACAAGTTAAATTAGCTTTACCTCTGCGAAGTTATAATGAGCTTTATGAATTTGTCTCTGTTTTAAGTTCTGTTGGAAGTGTCACATGAAAATTTTTCCTATTTGGTGGATCTTGGTGGAAACTGAGTGATTGTCAAGAGCCTGTTTTGTTCCAGAGCATCTTGTTTGCTTACAGACTGCCACTGGAGACACCATTGTCTCGTCCAAGTCCAGTGCATTAGCTGCAGCTCGTCGAGCCGAAAGGGAAGGAGAAAAGAAGCATAGACAAAACAATGAAGCAGAGAAACTTTTATTGGCTGGAGTGGAGATTCCAGAACCTGTTTTCTTCTGTACCATAGAGCCCCCTTCAGTGGCTAGGCAGCCAGGTACAAATAGTTTTAGTATATTAATTAATTAGTGCTCTCATAATGTAGATAGAAATATTTACGTTATACTCTCAAAAGATATCTTACGTGATTTGAGTTCAGTTTTATCAGAATTTGTGGGTATTGTGATTTAGTCTCATTTTTTATTTAAGATGTTTTGATTTTTACAAACTCCTTTTATTTATTCTTTTCTTAGATCTTAGCCATTTTTTGCATATCATAGTCTTCCTTACTCTTGTTCTTGTGGTGCTGTCTGTGACATTCTAAGTAACTCGTGTCAGGACTGCCCTTCCAGTTCCAATAATTGATTTGATAGTTACTGATTCATAACTCATTCATTTTCTCATCATCATTTATAAAATGCTCCTTTTCCTTGTTTTCTAGCTCAACCTTTAGAACTCAGTGGAGATACTTATATACTATAGTTAATGCTGTTTGACGTTGTTGAGTGTTGTGAGCTTCGTTCTTTAGCCTGTTTACTCAGATATCTTTAGTGCCTTCTCATTACTTACAGCACAAGCCCAGACTCCTTAATGTGCTATATAAATATCATGATTTCAGCTGTATTATTTCCAGTTAGCTTTGGTTACATATTACAGAAGCCCCCTCAAATAACAGTTGCTTTAATGACAAAAGTTTATTTCTTTCCCTTGTAAAATATGTCTGGAGTCGGTAGCCCAGGGGTTAGAGGGTGATGTCATCAGGCACCCAGCCTCCAGTTTTTCTGCCCTGACTCTCTGAGTGCATAGCTCCTATCCTTAGTTATAGCACAATTGCTGCTAGGGCCTTTGGCATCCCAGTAGCGTTCCTGACAGAGGAATGGATTAAGGAAGAGGAAGATGTGTCCCTTTCCCTTTTAAAATTTCTTCTGTGTCATTGGCTATCACTTAGACATACGGCCACTCAGTTGCAAGGGAGTCTGATAGATGCAGTCTTTTAGCTAGGCAGCAGCAGAATAGAGCGGAAGACCACTAGCAGTCTCTGATACCAGTCTTCTTCTTGGCCTCATTTCTTGAAACTTCCTCCTTCATTCTGAACCCTCTTCTTTCACCAAACAAAAATAAAATAGAATACTCTCACCTTATACTTAACATAATAAACTAGTTCCAATTTCCTGAAGGTACCATGCTCTTTTTGCATTGCTGTTTCTTTTAATTTGTTCTGTCTTATGATGGCATGCCCTGACCTTGTCCACCTGGAAATTGTTTACTCTTTCTTTAGAAAATCTCATCTTAAGCATCATTTCTTTTTGAGGCTCTCACTGATTTCCTATATTAAATTTTTGAAGGACAAACCTAGTTCTACAGGTGGTATGAGAAGCCATTTTTGCCACTTGAAAACAATTTGGACTTACAGATGATGAAAAAATGAAAGCAGCCATTTATTGCCTCCCCATGTCATCTTGAGTACTGAGGGGGTAAGGAAGGGAAAGATCCCTAGCCAAGTTAGGGGTTTCGGTTCCTCACCAGTCTAGCTGGAGTTCACACAGAAGAAGTCTGAGTACTGGTCTAAGAGAGCCTGCAAATACTGAAGGGAACTAGGTCTGTGCTTGTCCAGTTGGTAAAGGAACAGCGATTAAGTAACAACGAGTGCAGCAGCAGTTTTCTTGTCAGCTTAAAATGCCCTGAGGCCAACTAAGTGTAGTCTTGACTCCAGTGGAGGAGAATCGGGCTGCCCAGTTACATCAGAGTTCACCCATGCTAGTTATATCAGGTGTACTCAGGTACTGTAGAGCAGGGGCTGCTCAAACAAAATAATCGGAGTTCTTAAAAATACATTTGAAAGTCATTTCAAACATGGTGTGGGTATGTGAATTCAAATTGTGGGACTGCCGTTAAGTTGCACCAGCCAATTTTAAATCTAAAAAAGCCTCAGCTTTTAACTGCTTGAGGAGAAAAAGTTTAGTGTCCAAAGTAAGTCTGATTAATGGGCATTAGCTTAGAGGTCCTAAGCCCCACAGGGGAGGGGACTTCCTAGAGTCTCCCTTGGAATTCTTTCACATAGATCTACATATTCTTTTTTCTGGCCTTCATTGTATTTACCCCGTAGTCCTCCTGTTTTAGCACCTGACACCCAATAAACTCCTGAAAGATAGACTTATAAATATTCTTTATAAATATTTTTGAGTGAATTTGTTATATACAGTAAAGTTACTATGTTTTCATTCCAAGAGCCCTAGTGTCGTATTATTTCTTTCTTTGAAAGTCTGAAAATAAGATATTATTTAAGATAATGCCCCTTAGCCTCAATGTGTATAATACATCTCTTGGAATTCTTGTTAAGTGCAGACTCTGATTCAGTCTGGAATGTGAGATTTTGTATTTCTAATAGGCTCCAGGTGTTGCCAGTGTTGCTGATCCTTGATCCCAACTTTGGGATATCAGGAGTCTAGAAGAACACTGTGCAGTGGAAACACAACATCCACTTTAACCTAAAATTAGAGCCACGTTAAAAAAAAGTAAACTGGCAAAATTAATTTTGATGGTACATTTTACTTAATCTAGTATATCAAAAATAGTACCATTTCAGCATATAATCAATATAAAAAATTAATGAGGTATTTTACTTTCTTTTTTTCACATTAAGTCTTTGAAACCTAGTGTGTACTTTATACTTAGAGCACACATCAGTTTAGACTAGTAATATCCTGATGAGATGGCTCATGACTACTACTTGGACAGTGCATATCTAGAAATTTATATCCCTAAGACCGCTCTAACTGTGTGACTGATAAGGTTGGTTCATTAATCCATTGCTCAGCTCTTTTCTTGAGCCACACTTTCTGTCTGTGAAACTTCTAACATCTTTTGTAGAGAGGGAGAGTACACTGAACAGTTCATTGTATTAAAGTGTCACTTGACTTAAGAGGCCATATTTAACGTTTATAAATAATATGTTCTTCCTCTTTGGGTGTGATAATTCATCATAGAGTGATCGTTTTAGCATCTCTTTATTCATGATGTGATTTAGGTGCCTTTTGCCAGTTTCTCATTATTGCTTCTGTTTCTGAAGGCATTTTACTTTTTTGTCAGCTCCTAGATTGATTTTTGTGAAACATAATCAGATGGTTATTGTCCCAGTTAAAACCCTTCAGTGGCTTCCCAGTGGAGATCCAAACTCTTTACCCTGGCTTACAAAACCTTACATGATATGATTCCTGCCACACCTTTGCCTCCTCATCTGATGCTACTCTCCCTTTTGCCCCCTGATATCCAGCTACCCTGGCCATCTTGTTATTTTTCCATTAGCAAAACCATTCCTTGCACAGCCATTTCCTGTGTCTGGAATTCTTTTTCTTCGCGATTTTGCATACAAGCCATTCTTTTCTATGTCTTCATCTAAATTGTCTTGGAGAGGCCTTCCCAGATCATTCAGTCTCAGATAACGTTACTCCTATCACTATCTTACCATCTTCTTTTATTTTCTACAAACCATTTATAGCTGTTTGAAATGTTCTTTTTCAAAATTTGTTTGCTTGTTCATTTTTTTCCCCATTTGAACATATGTCACATTATCTAAAAAATGTAAAAATAACAGTTAACTGTTTATCCCTTAGATTTGGATTATGCACTGAAATGCCTTCAGCGTGAAGATCCCAGTTTGAAAGTGAAGCTGGATCCTTTCTGGACAGGTATGCATTTTATTATTTAATCCCAGAAATCTTTCTTTTTTTTTTTTTTTTTTAAATTTTATTATTATATTATGTTAATCACCATACAGTACATCCCCAGATTCCGATGTAAAGTTTGATGCTTCATTAGTTGCGTATAACACCCAGTGCACCATGCAATACGTGCCCTCCTTACTACCCATCACCAGTCTATCCCATTCCCCCACCCCCTCCCCTCTGAAGTCTTCAGTTTGTTTCTCATAGTCCATAGTCTCTCATGTTTCATTCCCCCTTCTGATTACCCCCCTTTTCTTTATCCCTTTCTTCCCCTACCGATCATCCTAGTTCTTATGTTCCATAGATGAGAGAAATCATATGATAATTGTCTTTCTCTGCTTGACTTATTTCACTTAGCATTATCTCCTCCAGTGCCGTCCATGTTGCAGCAAATGTTGAGAATTCGTTCTTTCTGATAGCTGAGTAATATTCCATTGTATATATGGACCACAGCTTCTTAATCCAGTCATCTGTTGAAGGGCATCTCGGCTCCTTCCATGATTTGGCTATTGTGGACAATGCAGCTATGAACATTGGGGTGCATATGGCCCTTCTCTTTACTACGTCTGTATCTTTGGGGTAAACACCCAGTAGTGCAATGGCTGGGTCATAGGGTAGTTCAATTTTTAACTTTTTAAGGGACCTCCACACTGTTTTCCAGAGTGGCTGTACCAACTTGCATTCCCACCAACAATGTAGGAGGGATCCCCTTTCTCCACATCCTCTCCAACAATTGTTGTTTCTTGCCTTGTCTATCTTTGCCATTCTAACTGGCGTAAGGTGGTATCTCAGTGTGGTTTTGATTTGAATTTCCCTGATGGCTAATGATTTTGAACATTTTTTCATGTGTCTGTTAGCCATTTGTATGTCTTCATTGGAAAAGTGTCTGTTCATATCTTCTGCCCATTTTATGATTTGTTTATTTGTTTCTCGTGTATTGAGTTTGAGAAGTTCTTTGTAGATCTTGGATACCAGTCCTTTATCTGTGGTGTCCTTTGCAAATATATTCTCCCATTCCGTGGGCTGTCTCTTAGTTTTTTTGACTGTTTCCTTGGCTGTGCAGAAGCTCTTTATCCTGATAAAGTCCCATAAGTTCATTTTATCTTTTATTTCTCTTGCCTTTGGAGATGTGTCGTGAAAAAGGTTGCTCTGGCCGATGTCATAGAAGTTGTTGCCTATGTTCTCCTCTAGAATTTTGATGGATTCCTGTCTCACATTGAGGTCTTTCATCCATTTGGAGTTTATTTTTGTGTATGGTGTGAGAGAGTGGTCAAGTTTCATTCTTTTGCATGTAGCTGTCCAATTTTCCCAGCACCATTTATTGAAGAGACTGTCTTTTTTCCACCGGATGTTTTTTCCTGCTTTATCAAAGATTAGTTGCCCAAAGAGCCGAGGGTCCATTTCTGGGTTCTCTATTCTGTTCCATTGGTCGATGTGTCTGTTTTTGTGCCAGTACCATGCTGTCTTTGTGATCACAGCTTTGTAGTACAGCTCGAAATCCGGCATTGTGATGCCCCCAGCTTTGTTTTTCCTTTTCAACAGTTCCTTGGAGATTCGGGGCCTTTTCTGGTTCCATACAAATTTAAGGACTATTTGTTCCAGTTCTTTGAAAAATGTCCTCGGTATTTTGATCGGGATAGCATTGAAAGTGTAGATTGCTCTGGGTAGTATGGACATTTTAACTATGTTAATTCTTCCAATCCATGAGCATGGAATATTTTTCCATCTTTTTATGTCTTCCTCAATATCTTTCAAAAGTGATCTATAGTTTCTAGCATATAGGTCCTTTACGTCTCTGGTTAAGTTAATTCCAAGGTAACGCATGGTTTTTGGTGTTATTGTAAATGGGATGGATTCCCTAATTTCTCTTTCTTCAGTCTCGTTATTCGTGTATAGAAATGCAACTGATTTCTGGGCATTGATTTTGTATCCTGCCACCTTACTGAATTGTTCTATAACTTCTAATAGTTTGGGAGTGGATTCCTTTGGGTTTTCCATATAGAGTATCATGTCATCTGCAAAGAGAGACAGTTTGACTTCTTCTTTGCCGATTTGGATACCTTTGATCCCTTTTTGTCTTCTGATTGCTGTTGCAAGGACTTCTAGTACTATGTTGAATAATAGTGGCGAGAGTGGGCATCCTTGTCGTGTTCCTGATCTTAAGGGAAAGGCTTCCAGCTTTTCCCCATTGAGAATAATGCTTGCAGTAGGCTTTTCATAGATGGCTTTTATGAGATTGAGAAATGTACCCTCTATTCCTACACTCTGAAGGGTTTTAATCAGGAAAGGATGCTGTATTTTGTCAAATGCTTTTTCTGCATCAATTGAGAGGATCATATGGTTCTTGAGTCTTTTCTTGTTGATATGATGTATCACATTGATTGATTTGCGAGTGTTGAACCATGCTTGCATCCCAGGTATGAATCCCACTTGGTCATGATGGATAATCCTTTTAATGTACTGTTGGATTCTATTAGCAAGGATCTTGTTGAGGATTTTGGCATCCATATTCATTAGAGAAATCGGTCTGTAATTCTCCTTTTTGAGGGGGTCTTTGCCTGGTTTGGGGATCAAGGTAATATTAGCCTCATAGAATGAGTTTGGTAGCTTTCCTTCTGTTTCTATTTTTTGAAATAGCTTTAGGAGAATAGGTATTATTTCTTCTTTGAATGTTTGGTAGAATTCCCCAGGAAAACCGTCTGGGCCTGGAGTTTTATTATTTGGAAGGTTGTTTATCACTGACTCAATTTCTTCATAGTTAATTGGCCTATTTAAGAAATCTATTTCTTCCTGTTTCAGTCTTGGTAGTTTATAGGTTTCCAGGAAGGCCTCCATCTCTTCCAGATTGTTTAGTTTTTTGGCATATAGCTGTTGATAAAAGTTTCTAATAATCCTTGCAATTTCAATGGTGCTGGTCGTGACCTCTCCCTTTTCAGTCATAATTTTAATAATCTCAGTCCTTTCTCTTTGTTTTTGGACAAGTTTTGCCAGTGGTCTATCAATTTTATGGATTCTCTCAAAGAACCAGCTTCTAGTCCTGTTGATCTGCTCTACTGTGGTTCTGGTCTCTAATTCATTGATTTCTGCTCTAATCTTGGTCAACTCCTTCCTTGTCAGTGGGTTAGGCCTGTCCCTCTGTTGCTGTTCCAGTTTCTTGAGGTGAGAATATAGAAACTGCATTTTAGATTTTTCTATTCTTTTGAGTGAGGCTTGGATGGCTATGTATTTCCCCCTTAGGACTGCCTTTGCAGTATCCCATAGGTTTTGGACCGTTGTGTATTCATTCTCGTTGGTCTCCATAAATTGTTTAATTTGTTTTTTGATTTCCTGGTTTATCGAGTCATTCTTGAGCAGGATGGTTCTTAGCCTCCAAGTGTTTGAGTTTCTTCCAGGTTTTTCCTTGTGGTTGAGTTCCAATTTCAGAGCGTTGTGGTCTGAGAATATGCAGGGGATAATTTCAATCTTTTGGTATTGGCTGAGACCTGTTTTGTGTCCCAGAGCATGATCTATTCTTGAGAATGTTCCATGGGCATTTGAATAGAATGAGTATTCTTTGGTTCTGGGGTGTAGTGTTCTATATATATCTATGAGGTCCAACTCGTCGAGTATGGCATTCAAAGCCTTTGATTCTTTGCTTAGTTTTTGCCAGGGTGTTCTGTCTATTTCTGATAGTGGGGTGTTGAGGTCCCCTACTATTACTGTGTTCTTATCTATATGTCTCTTTATTTTGGTTAAGAGTTGGCTTGTGTATCTTGCTGCTCCCCTGTTGGGGGCATATATATTAATAATTGTCATATCCACTTGTTGAATACTTCCTTTAAGAATAATATAGTGCCCTTCTGTATCTCTCTCTATGGCCTCTAGTTTAAAATCCAGTCTATCTGATATGAGAATTGCTACTCCAGCTTTCTTTTGAGGTCCATTTGCGTGGAAGATGGTACTCCATCCCCTTACTCTAAGTCTGAATGCATCTTTGGGTTCAAAATGAGTCTCTTGTAGACAGCAAATGGATGGGTCATGTCTTTTTATCCAATCTGCAACCCTGTGGCGTTTTATGGGAGAGTTTAAGCCATTTAGATTGATAGAGATTATTGACAGATATGATTTTAATGATGCCATTTCTCTTTAAAGTCTTTGTATCGGTTGTGACTTGCTGCTCTGTATCACTCTTGGGGCCTTTTTACCTTTATAGAGCCCCCCTTAATATCTCCTGTAGGGCTGGTTTCGTGGTTACGAAATTGGTTAATGACTGGCGATTTTGGAACGTCTTTATTTCTCCATCAATTCTGAATGACAGCTTTGGCTGGATAAAGGATCCTTGGCTGCATGTTTTTCTCTGAAAGAGCTTTAAAATTGCCCCCCCCAAGCCTTTCTCTCATTCCAGGTCCCCAGAAATCTTTCAATAATAGTATGTGTGTGTGTGTATGTGTATTTAAATGCATATATCTAAAACATGATTGGTTCATGCCCCTGAAAGAAAAAACTTTCTCTTTTGGTTCTCTCATAATAGAAATTTCTGATTATCATGTTGACTGTCAAGCTATTAGTTTCTCAGTATAATTATACCTCACTTACCTAAAGCACTCTTTATCATTTCAGCTTTCCAGAAGACAGCCTTTTGTGAAATTTTGAAATAAGGTTCAGCCCTAAGACAAAGTCTTGACCCTCTAACGCTAAGGTTTATAGACTCAGGATACTAAGGGGAGGGAGCAAAGGTGCTTTTAATGTCACTAACTCACCTAAGATGGGGGAGAAGTGACTGCTTACGTCCTAACACCGTGGGAGGAAGTAGAGCTAAAGTAGGTGGCAAGAAGTTTGTGTGTATTACATACAGTAGAAGAACACACGTTCTATGCTGCATCTTTTTAGGAAGGCAGGTAAAGTTTAAGATTTTAGAAAAAGTTCCTTTGAAAGATCATAAATTTGTCTTTAAGGATAAACTGATTTAGTTAATCTTTAAAACAGGATGTATTTTATTTCCCGAATTCCAGCTAAATGAGGTAGTAATTAATGCTGAAGGATACAACAAGCAGTTAAACTTTTTATTTAAAAAAAAAAACCTTCATTAAAAAAATGCCAATACATGTTTGTTTTAAATAGCAACACACAAGGGTACAAAGTACTAAATTTTTTTTTAAGATTTTATTTGAGAGAGACCAGGAGAGAGAGCACCAGCAGGGGTGGGGGAGAGGGAGAAGCAGGCTCCCTGCTTAGCTGGGAGCCGGATGTGGGGCTCAGTCCCAGGACCCTGTGATCATGACCGAAGCTGAAGGCAGACGCTCAACTGACTGAGCCACCAAGGTGCCTCACAAAGTACAAAATTAAAGTTTCCCTTTTTGTCCATTCTACTTTTACGCAGGTAACAACTGAAAATGTGAATAACGTTTCACACTACCAAATGTCTTCTGTTATGCTGTGTTATAAATCACAGTGTATTTCTTACACACACACACACACACACACACAGATATAGATTATAACAAGTCATTCTATTTGTATTGTTCTACAACTTGTTTTTCCCAAATAATCCACTTCTTTAACTTTATATTAAAGAACAGCAATTGTACACAAAATAATCCTTTTTGTTGTTCCTTACATTTATAATTCTATTGTAGTGAAGGGATAAAATTAGAGCCAGCCAAAGGAAGAGACAGGGCAGAATCTGGGAGAGTTCTAAACGCCTGTCTTCCTTCATCTTAAAGGGATGTGTTAAGCTTTTGATAAAGAGTATTGCCAACCAGAGAGGCTCACCCCAGCCCTGTTCAGAGTTTTTATTAAGGCTGGATCACATACTGCTTATGTGGTTGACCTTTAGTTTCTAGTACCTCCTATAAGTTGAGGCTGCTACTTTTACTCTCCAGGTTGGAACTGATAGGGCAATTCCAAAGCCCACATCATAAATCACATCATTACACAATCTGGTGGACAAAGCCCCCAGACAAACAGATACTTTGCCAGGCAGCATCCTGCCCTAAAGATAACATACCAGTAGCTGAAGACAAGGGCCATATCTCTCTTTGGGTGAGGTTAATTCTTCACTACGTAGGTGGCATATGAATAAGATTGAGCAAGTATGGATTCCTTGCACTGTACTTTTTCTCATACACAAAGACCTTCTTAAGGAATAACAACCATTGTTCTACAGAAATTTTCTAAAAAGCATGCATTGGGCACCTCACTTGGTTAAGTGTCTGCCTTCAGCTCAGGTCATGATCCCAGGGTCCGAGGATCCGGCCCCCCACCCACCACCCCCTACCCCGCATTGGGCTCCCTGCTCAGCAGAGAGCCTGCTTCTCCCTCTCCCTCTTCCCTCTGATCATGCTGTCTCTCAAATAAATAAATAAAAATCTTTTTAAAAAAATAAAAAGCCTGTCTTGCTTGGTTTTGATACAAATTTTGCTTACTCTAACAAAGGCCCTAAATAACACCAGTTCAAAGAAGATAAAGGTCAGTTTCTTTGTTGAATAAAGGTCCAAACTAGTCTGAAAGATTTGACTACTCACAAAACTATAAGGTCTCCAGGATGAGTGGAATATACCAGTGTGGTTGGGAATGTTTCAGAAAAGGTTATCCTCTTCACCCCCTCAGTTAACAAGATGTTTCCCTCATCTGCATGTTTCAAGACAGTTTGCTACATCTTCAGTAAGAGAACAGCTTTATTCTTTTTTTAAAGGTATAACCCAGAAGTTGCCAGCATCCGTTACATTCCTGTTCCATTGACCAGAACTAAGCTATATGGTTGGGAAGTATAGTACTAGCCAGGTGCTACCTGCCTGATTAAACTATCTCATAATAAGGACAGAATAGCCTAGCAATTTACTTTTTAAATTAAAAACATTTTTTTTTCTTTTTATCTGAGCTTTATGCCCAATGTGGAGCTTGAACTCACACCCTGAGATCAAGAGTTGCATGTTCTAGTAACTAAGCCAGTCAGGTGCTCCAGCAATTCGCTTTTTTAAAAAATATTTTTTATTTTTGGTTTTTTTGTTTATTGATTTGAGAGAGAAACAGCACACAAGTAGGGGGGAGGGAGAGGGAGAGGGAGAAGCAGACCCCCCGATGAGCTGGAAGCCTGACATGGACCTTGATCTCAGGACCCTGAGATCATGACCTGAACCGAAAGCAGACGCTTAACCATCTAAGCCACCGAGGTGCCCAAACAATTCACTTTTAATTGACTTATGCACCCAGAAAAGTTAAAAACTGTTTTGAGGAGGTGCCAAAAGAAATTAGCAAAGAAACTTGGTTTGTAATGAATGAAAAATAACATTGAAATCATACCTTTATATAGTATTTTGTGATAAACATAATTTTTTTTGATCTTGGTTTTATTTTCTTCCTCTTTTAACCAGACCGTCCTCTGTGGTATGGGGGAGTTACATATTGAGATTATTCATGACCGAATCAAAAGGGAATATGGACTGGAAACCTATCTAGGGCCTCTCCAGGTGGCATACCGAGAGACCATCCTAAATGCAGTTCATGCCACAGGTAAAACAAAACATTTAGAATTTGCTGTTTCTGTTTCTTTCTCTCCAGGATCTGTCTTCTGAAAGCAGGGTTCTTAGTCCCTAGTATCTTCCATCAGTGGGCATAGGGTTTTGTTTTTGTTTTTTAAGATTTTATTTATTTGACAGGGAGAGCAAGCACAACCAGGGAGAGAGACACGGAGAGGGAGAAGCAGGCTTCCCACTGAGCAGGGAGCCCGACTAGGAGGGGTGGGTGGCCCTCAGGCTCAATCCCAGGACCTGACCTGAGCCAGAGGCAGATGCTTAATCAGCTGAGCCACCCAGGAGCCCCAGGCATAAATTTTATGTGTGTGTTTTCTTTTTTTTTTTTTCCCCTGGATTTGGTTCTGTTTTGTTTTAACCCAGCTCTCCTTTTACCACTCAGTACATCAAGCAAACGATGAGCCTTACCAAACAAATATGCTTTTCAGTGGTGGTCATGGGGTAGAAAAAGCGCTTGGTGTATGTGGCTCATACTAATCCTCACTACCAGAATGAGTATAAGAATTTGAAGTTGAGGGGCGCCTGGGTGGCACCGCAGTTGGGCGTCTGCCTTCGGCTCAGGGCGTGATCCCTGCGTTGTGGGATCGAGCCCCACATCAGGCTCTTCTGCTGAGCCTGCTTCTTCCTCTCCCACTCCCCCTGCTTGTGTCCCTCTCTCGCTGGTTGTCTCTATCTCTGTTGAATAAATAAATAAAATCTTAAAAAAAAAAAAAAAAGAATTTGAAGTTGATGTGTTATTTTTACTCTATAATAAGTGAGTGGAAAATAATTTCATCTATTTAATATGATAATGTTATGCTGATGATGTTCTTGGGAAAGTACAGTTTTTATGTTTCCCAAAATTTAAGAATTCATGCTTTTTCTATATATGATAGTTTCAGTTTGGTTTTCTTAAGCACAGGAACATGACAATCACTCCTTTTCCACAAGGAGTAAACATGGAGAGATTTCTGAAAAAATCATAGAGAAAAGATGTTAAGGATAACCAGATGTAACTCAATGATTTATAAAAAAGGCCAGGTGGTTACTTTTCAGTAAAACTTGTAAAACTGAACAAGCGGAATGTAGGAGCAAGTGATATGAGGAATGAGGATTTCTGGTTTTGGACTTTTTATCTGGAAAAACTGAAATGCTGAGAAAATGCAGATCTTTATTTTTACTTTTATTTTTTTAGAAAGAGAGCGTGTGCAAGCTGGGGCTTAGGGCAGAGGGAGAGGGAGAGAAAGAATCTTAAGCAGGCGCCACGCTCAGCACAGAGGCCAACACGGGGCTTGATCTCACAACCCTGAGATCATGACCTGACCTGAAATCAAGAGTCAAACGCTTAACCTGCGAAGCCACCCCAGCACCCCTAAATAACATCTTTTAAATTAATGTCTGAGCTGGCTAGAACATATGGAAATTTCCAGTCAAAAAGAAAGCTGGAGCAAGAATCTCGGAAAAGAAGTCAGCACCAAAGCAGCTAGCTATTCTGGAGGTATCTGTAGTAGTTACCTCTAACCTAGTGCTTGAGGGTCACATGCTCATGGAAATAATTAACTGGGAAAATCTTCTCCACAAAAAGAAGACGACAAGGAAGCTTGTCTGTCTCTGGGGGCAAGGGGCAAAATTGTAGGAATTTGTAACCATTGGCTTCTGATAGGGTTTTTAACCTAAATTCGTAAGAACCAGTTTTTTGGAGAAAAGCTCCAAACAAAGAATTTAGTATAAAGTGCTCATGAATTGATAATATTACAAAGATCCTGGAAAAAACAAACATAGGGCCTCTAGATAAATGTACATTTAACCCATTCCTCAAAGAAAATCCAATAGATAAAGGAGTATTAAATCACAATTCAAAAAATATTTTCAGGTTACAAAATCATGAAAAAAGGCACAATGAGCAAAAAAGGCAGTAGAAACAGCATCAGTCAAAACAGCAAAGGCTTCTGATATTGGAATTATTGGATGCAGGATATAAAAGAACTATATTTTTGAAGAAATAAAAGAGATAGAAAGTATTAGTAAGGAACAAGAGTCCATCAAGAATAAACAGGCACTAGAACATTATGGTATGTTAAAAAGGAAGGAAATGCTCTATATTGTAGGGGAATGTCATAAGGACACAGGAACCAACTTGAAGAGGCTCTGCTGGCCATATCTGAATGAATTAGAATAGTGTTTAAGTCTAGTAATTATAGGCCATTGAGACAAAGTAGGGATTCATGAGTCCCTACTGGTAATAGATAAACAAATGGGGAGGAAGAGGGAGTTCTTCCTTAGAGTGGAATTCCAACTCCTGACTGTTAGATGTTGAGGAGGAGGGTTGGAGTAGGAAAATAGCCATTTTGCAACTCTTGTGATCGTTAAATATTGGGTGTCTGGAGGAGCAGCATATTTGCATAGTCTTTAAAGGGCCTCCACACAGATGCTTATTAGTTGCAAGGTAAACAACTAGTAAGTAGACGCTGTAGCAATATGATGATGAATCATTAATGAGGGGCAGGTTGACATTGTGTACATCCAGAAAGTTTTAAAAAGTTACATTACAAAAACCAAATTAAATGGACAACCACAGTGTTCATAGATAAGAAGACTAGATATCGTGTAGTTACCAAGTTAACCCAAAGAAGTGTGTCAGACATGAATACGTATTATAAAGCCACAGTGGTTTATGATACTAATTAAACTACAGACAAATAGACCGGTGGAACAAACCAGAAGACCTAGAAGCAGACTCATACATATGTGGAAATTGATTTATGTCAGAGCATTATTGCAGTTCAGTGGCCAAGGATGGATTGACTATTCTATAAATGGGCCTATGATAATTATCCATACAGAAAGATTTAATTAGATTCCCGCTCCATGCCATACATAAAAATCACTTGCAGTTGAATCAGAAAACTAAAACATGGGGGTGCCTGGCTGTCTCTGCCTATAGAGCATGTGATTCTTTTTTTTTTTTTTTTTAAAGATTTTATTTATTTATTTGACAGAGACAGCCAGCAAGAGAAGGAACACAAGTAGGGGGAGTGGGAGAGGAAGAAGCAGGCTCCCAGCGGAGAAGCCTGATGTGGGGCTCAATCCCAGAACGCTGGGATCACGCCCTGAGCCGAAGGCAGACGCTTAACCGCTGTGCCACCCAGGCACCCCGAGCATGTGATTCTTGATCTCAGAATTATGAGTTCAAGCCCCACAGTGGGTGCAGAGATTACTTAAAAGATAAAATCTTAAAAAAAAAATCAAACCAAACAAAAAAACCCTAAACATGAAAGAAGAGATGCAGAATTTTCCTTGTAGTATGAAGTATGAAGAAAATAAATGCTGGGGCACCTGGGTGGCTCAGTCGTTAAGCGTCTGCCTTTGGCTCAGGTCATGATCCCAGCTTTCTGGGATCGAGCCCTGCATCTGGCTCCCTGCTCAGCAGGAAGCCTGCTTCTCCCTCTCCCACTCCCCCTGCTTGTGTTCCCTCTCTCTTTGTCAAATAAATAAAATCTTAAAAAAAAAAAAAGCTAATATATGAAAAACAACAAACCCCAAAACTTTATGAAAGGAAAATCTTCAAATTTTGAAAGAAAATACAGAAATATCCTAGTAACCAGGATAAGGTAGGACTTATAGAACACCAAAAGTTGAAACCGTGAACTAAAAGATTGATAAATTTGATGTTATTAAAATGAAGAATTTGTTTACTGGAATACACTATAAAGAAGGCAAAAAGATAAAAGTTGAGGAAAGATATTTGCATTATATAGAAAGGGTCAAAACATTAATATCCAGAATATATAAACAAATTTTAAAGATCACTGAAAGTATGACAGCCAAGAGAAATGTGACCAAAAAAGATTCAACGGTATTTCACAAAAAAGATACCCAGAAAACCCATGGACATATTAAGAGATTCTTAGTAATGATTAGGATCATGCAGTTTATGAGATACTATTTTACACCAGTAGAATTGGTAAGAATTAAATCAGACAGTGCCAAGTGTTAGTGAGATGTTGAGCAATGGAAACTCCTAAAAACTTCTGATGGGAGTGTAAATTATATAACCACTGGGAAAACAACTTGGTATCTTCCTTGTGAAGTTGACTGTGTGCAGACTGCACTACTCAGCAGTTCTTCTCCTGGGTTTATGCCCTAGGGAAACTCTTACACATGTGCACTGAGAGACAGATATAAGAATTTTCATAATAGCATTGTAATAAAAAACCTGTAAGAAAAAACAGCACAAATGTTTACAGACAGGGAATGTATAAGTTGTACTCTATTCATACCATAGAGTATTTTACAGTTATGAAAAAGAATGAGCTACATCAACATGCATCACCCCAGAGGACCTACAAATGTGAAGCGGGAGGTGTCTGGGTGGCTCAGTTGGTTGAGCATGTGCCTTTAGCTAAGGTCGCGATCCCAGGGTCCTGGAATCGAGCCCCACATCAGGCTCCCTGCTGAGCAGGGAGCCTGCTTTTCCTTCTCCCTCAGCCCCTCCCACCTGCTCATTCTCTCTCTCTCAAATAAATAAAATCTTAGAAAAAATGTGAAGCAAAAGAAGCAAGTTGCAGGGTACATAATAGGATAACAAATTCAAAACACAGCAGAGTGAACTGTATTGTTTGGGGATACATGCATATGTAATATGACTAAGGAAAAGCATGGGAATGATTAAATACATCATGATAGCGGTTGCTTTGGAAGACTTGTAGGTTACTGGTAATGGTCTATTTCTCAGTAGTTTTAGGTTTCATAAATGATCCCTTAAGTAAAAAATAGTTCATAGTATAAAAATTAGCTCAAAAAGGAATCATAAAGAGGAATTGTAAGCTGTAATTCTCAATTTTACTTTGGGCTGTATGTTACTCTGTTACATGGTCCCTCACATAAATACAGCGTAGTTTTGTTTTAGTAAAATATTGGAGATTGGTGACAGGTGTAGGTTGTTAGCAAATGATAGATGCTGTTTTCAATCTTTAAAAAGTCACTAGTTTGAGAAAAGCCCAAAATGCATAAAACATTACTGGAAGAATATGGAAGTTAGCAGTTTATGGGTTGACAGAATTAAAAAAGCCTTTTAATTTTCATTAGATAACCTTTTGTACTCTAGTTAAATAAAAGTTTTGGAATTAAAAGAATTTTAGTCACATAAGATATTTCAGAAAGTTTAAATGAGTCATCTGCATATCAGAACTTGTGGGATCATCTGCCTCAACACATCTCAGCACTGAAGCAATATTGATCAGTGATTCACACCTGGCTTCTAACATTGGTGAACACAGAAGCAAACGCTTTCTTGGTAGAACTTTTTACTCTGTCATGTTTATATTGTATTTAGTGCCATTGTAATATTTTCTCCCACTTTATCTTCTTTGAGACTTTGAACTTGTTGACTGTAATTTTGCAAGTTGCGGCATCTTGATATCTTTCTGGAACAAATCTCTGAGGTACTATAATCAATTTGTTCATAGATACCTTAGATAGAACTTTAGGAGACAAACGGCATCTTGTGACTGTAGAGCTGGAAGTAAAACCAATTGAAACATCCTCTGTTACGCCAGTTATCAAGTATGCTGCAAGTGTTAGTGAAGATCTTCCAAAGGTCTCCCAAGAGGCCATTGAAAATGGAATTCACAGTGCATGCCTCCAAGGTAAGGTACTCAAATAAGAGTAAGCGTTAGTCTCACACACAACCACTTAGTCACTCCTAATATCATAGATTAATTCTTTTTTTCCAACTTTGGTAGTATTTTCTTACTATCTCTTTTGATTATGTGTATGTTACACCTTTTTCCATTTTCCCACAGTCCTTGGATATTCTGTTCTAGGTGGGGGGTTTTTGTTTGTTGGTTGGTTTGGTTTTTTTTTTTTCTTTTAAGATTTTATTTATTTATTTGACAGAGACAGCCAGCGAGAGAGGGAACACAAGCAGGGGGAGTGGGAGAGGAAGAAGCAGGCTCCTAGCGGAGGAGCCTGATGTGCTCAATCCCAGAACGCCAGGATCACGCCCTGAGCCGAAGGCAGACGCTTAACGACTGCGCCACCCAGGCGCCCGTTTGTTTTTTTTCCCATCTTCACTTTGCTTTTCACAATTTTAGAGGTCTCTATGAATACAATTTCTTCCCTCCCTCCCTTCCTTCCTTTTACTTATTTATTTGTTAGCACAAGCAGGGGGAGCAGCGGGCAGAGGGAGAAGCAGGCTTCTCTCTGAGCAGGGAGCCCAGCGCGGGGCAACGGATACAATTTCTACCTCAGCACTTTCTTCAGCCATGTCCAGTCTAGTTATAAGCCCATCAAAGACATTCTTCATTTATTTTACTGTGTTTTTGATTTCAGGGATTTGTTTTTGGTTCTTTTTTTAGGACTTCTCCTCTCTCTGTTTAAATGCCCATCTGTCTGTTGTTGCATGTGGTCTACTTTATCAGAGTCCTCAGCAAATCAATCATGTGCTAGGATTATTACAACATCCTTACCATGTCTGGTTCTGATGCTTGTTCTGTATTCATATTGTGCTTTTGCATTTTAATATGCCTTGTAATTTTTTCTTGCTGGCCAGACATGATGTACTGGGTAAAAGGAATGGCTGTAAACATGCCTTTAGTAATGTGGAGATCAGGTGTGGGGGAAAGGGAAGTATTCTCTAGCCCTAGGACTAGGATTCAGTTTTACAGTGAGCCCGTGCCTCTGGACTGGGAGCTGCACACATGTTTATTTTTTTTTCCACTGGCCTCAGGCTGGACAGGACTGCTAGGGTGGACTGGAGTTTGGTACATCACTCAAGTCGGTTAGGTCCTGCTAATGCCCCTGCTGGTTAGGCTCTAGTTAACTGGTTTCCGCTGACAGCAGGACTTTGTAAGAACAGTGTGCTCTGGAGTATTACAGAATGGTTTCTTTACCCTTCTGTCAGAAGTATAAGGAGATTTTTCTCTGATACTTAGGGTAAGAACCTGCTTGAGCTCCTGTAGGTAAACCTCACAAAATTGTGGGGGGTCCACCTTATGATTTATGACTGGGTCCCCCTGGAGTGTTTTAACTCCCAGACTTGTCCACACTGAGCCTCCAGCAGTTCATCAGTTATAGTTGAGGTTTCCTACCCTGGCAGTGGTTCCTGGGCTAGTGAGCCTCTGCTCCAGGAAGCTGTGACTTCCGATGTTCACCTGTCTCTCAAGTGTTTGGGGCAGTGGTTTTGTCCTTTGTCTTCTCCTCTCTTATGGATCCAAGAAGAGTTGCTGATTTTTCTGTCTGTTCCGCTTCTTACTTCCTGGGACAGAGTGACAGCTTATAAGCTGCCTCCATGAACTGGAAACCAGAAGTCCTCTCCCTGTATCTACTCCTCACTGCATATTGAGTGCTAACACAGTTGTTTTTTCCTTGCCTAGGACCATTGCTTGGATCCCCAATTCAAGATGTGGCGATTACTTTACATTCACTGGTAATTCATCCTGGTACCTCCACAACGATGATTTCTGCCTGTGTCTCGAGATGCATACAAAAGGTATAGAACTACCTGTGTTATCCTTTCTGCTTTAAGGTGACTCTCCTGGCAGTAGTGCATCACTGCTGCACAGGCAGCCGTGCTTGGCAGAGCCTCAGACTGATTTTTTTTTAAAGATTTTATTTATTTGACAAAGTGACAGCGAGAGAGGGAACACAAGCAGGGGGAGTGGGAGAGGGAGAAGCAGGCTCCCCACTGAGCAGGGAGCCCGATGTTGGGTTCTATCCCAGAATGCTGGGATCATGACCTGAGCCGAAGGCAGATGCTTACCAACTGAGCCACCCTGGTGCCCCAGTGCCTCAGACTGTTAATGTTGCCTTCTCAGTCCTGTAGTCAAGAAGGGTTTGTACCTTGGGGAATCTTTGAGTTCTTAATCACCATGGTTATATTTGAAAGAGAACCTAGGAAATTAGCACGATGGCCAGGAAATCTCTGATTTTGCCAGGGAGGCAGGTTTCCTTAGTCGGCATTTCTGGTTTCCTCATCCCAGACACACAACTGTTAGAGGTAAGCTTGGTAGTTTGAGTAGGGGACGTTTTGGGGGTCAGCCGGGCCCAAGATGGACTGTGATCTAAAGAACACTAAAGATGGAGGGGCACCTGGGTGGCACAGCGGTTGGGCGTCTGCCTTCGGCTCAGGGCATGATCCCGGCATTGTGGGATCGAGCCCCACGTCAGGCTCCTCCGCTATGAGCCTGCTTCTTCCTCTCCCACTCCCCCTGCTTGTGTTCCTTCTCTCGCTGGCTGTCTCTATCTCTGTCTAATAAATAAATAAAATCTTTAAAAAAAAAAAAAAAACACTAAAGATGGAATATTAGTTTCAATTTTGGAGTCCCTGTTTATCTGAGTAAGACTACCTTAATCAAAGATCACTGAAATCAGAGAAGTCTCACTGAAAAAAGTTTCAAGCACCTAACCTTAGGAAAGTAATCAAGCAGTCTGATCTTAGCATGGTTATCTGCCTGTGTGTCCTTGAGTGTCTTGCCTCAGTAGGATACCAGAGCTGAAGTAACTCACAGGATCTTAGTGTGCTAAGTGCTGATTCTGTGCGTTCCTCTCAGTGTGGGAATACTGGAGTTCTGTAGGTGATAGATTTGCATTAAAACACTTGCTTATTAGGGGCGCCTGGGTGGCACAGCGGTTGGGCGTCTGCCT
>NC_048220.1:50346007-50396567 GCF_002007445.2 Ailuropoda melanoleuca | reverse complement strand
TTTTAAAAAAAAAAAAAAAAAAAAAAAAAAAAAAAAACACTTGCTTTTTAAAACAGTTTTCTAAAATTTTGGACTGTGTTTGAGACTTGATTTTCTACAGCTCATTTGAATCCAAAATTATGAAGTTAATGTAAATACCTGAAGTCCCTGACTTATGAAGGTGGAATGTAATGTCTCGTTTATGTGAGTTCAAGTTCATACTTTTTTTTTTAAGCTGGCTCTATGCCCAGTGTGGAGCCCTTGAACTCATGACCCTGAGATCAAGATCTGAGCTGAGGGGGCGCCTGGGTGGCTCAGTCATTAAGCGTCTGCCTTCGGCTCAGGGCGTGATCCTGGCGTTCTGGGATCAAGCCCCACATCAGGCTCCTCTGGCTAAGAGCCTGCTTCCTCTCCCACTCCCCCTGCTTGTGTTCCCTCTCTCGCTGGCTGTCTCTCTCTGTAAAATAAATAAATAAAATCTTAAAAAAAAAAAAATCTGAGCTGAGATCCAGAGTCTGACACTTAACTGACTGAGCTACCCAGACGCCCCTCAAGTTCATATTTCTTAAAGTTTTTTGATTTAAAAAAAAAAACTACATTCAAAAAGCATTATTTAAATAGTTTGCTTAAGCATAGCTAGAAATAATACCTGTAAATCAGTCATGATTCAAATGTTGAGAATATTTCTAAAATGTTTCAAGTTCTCCTGAAATTGGTTTTAGTCAGTAACCTGAAAGATGTCATGTTTCTAAATTAACCCCGAGCTCCATTATATTGATCAGTCCTTCAAAAGCTTAATATGCCTTCTAAAAGTGTTTCTGAATTGGATAGTGTATTTATTGAGATCATTAATTAACTTCATGGGAGCTTACATTTACTCTTTAGTTTCAGTATGTTAAATGAAGTACTTCTAATAGAAGTACTGCAGCCCTTGTTAAGCTTCATCTAATAGGGAAGCTTCTCTCCTTAGAAGTTAACGATGCTTCCTGTATTTATTGAGCCATCTTTGTTGAGTTTACAGTGTGCTGAGATGGACACAAATGGGATATGTCTGTCTTGTCTGGATTTATTTTGCTGTGGTGAAAGCTAAACTTTCTGCTAGCTTTTTTAAATTTAAATTCAATTAACATATAGGGTATTATTAGTTTCGGGGGTTGAATTGAGTGATTCATCAGCTGCATATAACACCCAGTGCTACTGTATCACATGCCCGCCTTAATTCCCATCACTGTTACCCCACCCCTTCCCTTCCAGCAACCCTCAGTTTTGTTTCCTACAGTTGAGTCTCTTATGCTTTGTCTCCCTGTTTTCATTTCTCCTTCCCTTCCCCTATGTTCATCTGTTTTATTTCTTAAATTCCGCATATGAGAGAGATCATTTGGTATTTTTCTCTCTCTCATTTTGCTTAGCTTAATACCCTCTAGTTCCATCCACATCATTGCAGACGGGGAATTAGGATTCTTGGAAGGAATATTTGAGCTGTCAGTTTGGGGGCATTCCAGAAAGGGAGAGATTGAAGAGCCTCTTCAGCTGTAGCATCAGATGAAGGCAGAGTAGTAGTGAGAAACCGTTGGAGAAGTAGAATAGAGTCAGCCCGTAGAGAAACCTTTCAAAACTACATGGAGGAGTTTGAGGTTTGTTTTGAGAATAGTGGTAATAAATTTAAATTTTTGAGGCGGGCAGTATAATCACTGGAATACGGGAGGAACTAGAGGTAAGAAGGAAATAGTCTGGGACAGAGAATGGACTGTGTCTGAGCTTGCGTATCAGCAGTAGGAGCGGAAATCTTATAGCTACTTCAGGAAAAGAAAGTAAAAAAATGTATGTTCAGGTGAAGTGAAGATTATGAAGCCATCCACAGAAATAGGAAAGAGCACACAAGGATGTTCGTGAAAGGAAATGAGGTCCTCTGGGATTGCCGTGGGATATCTGGACACTGTCCTAAAGCAGGCCAGTATGGTGTACAGGGCTGGGGCACTCAGCCCGTGGTCTGTGTGAAGTAGGAAGGTTTTGAGGAAGCTATATCGATGTTTTTGAAACTCTGAATTAGGTGGTATTGCCAAGAGAACGTGAACAGAGGACTGAGAAAGGTGCTGTGTACCTTAGTTCCACAGTGTTCAATCCTTTCCTTGGTTATAGCATTTTTCCTTTTAATGTTTACCTTTTCCCACTCCAATATTTTGTCCCGAAAGACAGCATGTGAAGCTCTGTGTTAAGAATTGGAAAAAGAGAAGATACATAGTTGTTTGCTGTTGACAGTCATTATTTTTTAGTAATATTTTCATTAAAGAAGGAATGTTAGATATATTTTCTGTAGGTGAGTCATTTCAGTTGGTTAGATTTTAAAAGTATGAAGAATTGTTTTACTATATACGTGTGCCAGGCTGAAATTTGAAATTTCAGTGATAATGAGAATATACTCTTGATTTTAGTAATGTGGCCATTTTTCGTGATTGTGCTGGTGAGGGGCAGGAGAAGAGGAGGGGGAGGTGGTGACTGATCAAGGACAAAAGGATTTAAGGCCTAGAACCTTTACTTAATGCAGATGATGATAATGCCCCCTGTAAGGCCTCAGTAATAGTGAGGAGTGAGTGGTGGTGGAGTAAGAACAGAACGATGAACAGCGAACAGTAGGGTGAGGGCACATTCCAGAGCCCTAGCTCTCTTACTTAGGTAGCTTCCATTGCTAGGTCTCAGTTTATTAAATCCCACCTAATAACCAGAGGCTTAGAATTTATAGGAAATGGTTTTGAACTCTTGGCAGGCTCCAGCAGGATAGCTTTTAAAATCAAACCCACTGGTACTTACAGTGCTTGCATGTGCCCTCCAAAACCCATTAACCAGTTTGTCTGATGGGACTCCAATTCGTTTGTTTCGTCCAGTGTCCACTTGCCTATGCGTCACACTGGCTTTTTTCAGTTTGCATGTTATTTATGTGCTTGTTCTTGCCTTTTGTCGAGAATGTGTTTCTATTTATTGATTTGCTCTGACATGGACTGTATCTATAGTAAGCATCAGGAACAAAACACATGGTTTCAGCAAGGAAGAAATTCTTGGATTGGATTTATATTAGCTTTATAGACACAAAGCAGGCTTATTATGTCTTTTTTGCTATAGGTCTAGGCTTAGGTTTTTATGAATTTTTAATGGAAATTTGATTTCTAATTTAAGGAAGGGGGGTTAACACTGTTTAACTTCTTTAGGCTCTGAAGAAAGCTGATAAGCAAGTTTTAGAGCCTCTGATGAATCTCGAGGTGACGGTGACAAGAGATTACCTCAGCCCTGTCCTGGCAGATCTGGCACAAAGAAGAGGAACCATTCAGGAAATCCAGACTCGTCAGGAAAACAAAATTGTTACTGGATTTGTTCCCTTAGCAGAAATTATGGTAGGTACTTATTGACTGGAAAGTACCTTTTTAAAAAATTTTGAGAGAGAGCACAAGCAGGGAGGGGCAGAGGGAGAAGCAGGCTCCCCACTGAACAGGAAGGAAGCCTGATGGGGGCTGGACCCCGGGATCATGACCCAAGGCGAAGGCAGATGCTTAACCAACTGAACCACCCACGTGCCCCAAAAAGTATTTTTTTTAATACTGGGGATATTTATGCTGAACAAAAGTAGACATTAGGGATTTGATTTAGAGGATACATGTTTGAACTGTTAGGTCTTTGGGTTTAAACTGTTACGGGTATCCAGGGGACAAGAACAGCCTGGTGGATCATTTCCGTTCTCCACACAGGTTAAGGTATGTTGTACCAAGCTGTGGCCCAGCCTCAATGGCCTTTTTTTCCCCTTCTAAGCACTTACTTACTGAGTCCAGGGACTACATCTGATTATGTATCCTGAAAATGGTGAAAAGATAAACAGCAGGAAGAGATACGTGAGGCTTAAATTTGGTAATGTAAATTATTTTGATTGATTAGGGTTATTCAACTGTGCTTCGAACACTTACCTCCGGCTCAGCTACTTTTGCCTTAGAACTCTCTAATTATCAAGCCATGAATCCTCAAGACCAAACTGCACTGCTCAGCCAGCGGGGTGGCTTGACCCAAGTGCTGTAGGTCTTCGGAGACCACCTCACGAGCACCTCCCTACTGCTTTTTCAGTAAGAATTTTTATTATTTTACTAAACTAGATAGATAAACTGACAGTGGCACTGGAGCTGCTCGTTCTGCTCTATGGAAGGAGAAATGATGTCTAAAGTTATGTACATGAACTGTATTGTGGATCTATAAAGTTATTACTGTGGAATACATTGTTATCACAAGGTTTTTTGGTTTTAAAAAGATACATTTTATTTAAAAACAGAATACGAAACCTTAATTTCCATGATTTCAAAATCCAGTTGATCATAGTACAGATTGCTGTGGGCTTTGCCCTCTTCTTTGTTTAGGCTCTTTTTTTGTACTCAAAAGTTACAGTATCCAGTAAAAAGAGGTTCTGCAGCTATTCCCCGTCTATAGAACAGATAAAGTATGATGTAATTAAAGTCAGACTCACCACCATAGCATTAATGAAAAAAAGACTTACTATAAAATTCCATGTATTTATAAAATACCTTTCCTCCAAAAATTAGTGATCTAATTAGAAATTGGAAACCGTATAGGAAAAAAAGATCACCCAGAATTAGGTCCTATCTTTAATAATGTCTTACCTGGTCATTCTGCAGCGGTGGATGGTTAGTCTGTCGTAGGCATCCTCTATATCTTTGATGTTCTGTTGACTCCAGAGTCTCTCACCAACGGCACTTGCCCGAGGCCTGAGAGTTAAACCACATGTTCACCAAAGCAATTTAAAGTCATGTGTTCTTAAAGTTTATGCTTGGGAAAATTTCTAGTGTTTCCTTACTTGGAGGGAGAAGGAAAAATAAGGCATTTTAAAAATTCAAGTGTCACCACTTAAATTCCATACCATAATCTTGGAGTGAGGTTAGTTGCATCCACATATTCTCCCCATAGACAAGCTTCTCCACCAATGACAAGTTTTTTCTGTTCTTGAGAACCTACGTTAAAATCACTGAATTGATGTAAATGAAGTCGTTGCTCAAAGCTTTTACACAGAGGCACTAACTGGTTTCTCATTCCACCTTTATTGTAGGGCAACGTTGCTGTTGTGTGGTCAGCAGAACCTTGGGAGGTATTCGTGCTCTTGGCACCAAAAAACGGTAGCAAACTTTATTCCCATAGTGCTTGTTAGCATATTTTGACTTTCAGTTTTACCAAAACTTACTTGGGTTCCAGAACCATTTTTCCCTCTTGTTGCCAATGAACAGTGTGCCAGAATCTCAGAAAATACCTTCGAGAAAGTTACGTCAATTCCTAGTAGACTTACAGTTTTGAGATACTTTTTAATGCTAATGTCCTTTTCCTTGAAGGAAATTTTGTAAAATCTGGTGTTTAATGAAGCTGGACAAAGTAGAACTGTTCTTAAGGAACAGGGTCTGAGAGCCACCATTCCTCCTACTACCCCGTCCCTCCAAGGATGCAGACCCAAAGACTACACAGCCTAAAATCCGTGGAACTGGACCACAGCCTTCCTCATATCTTAGCAGAGGAGATACAAGGTTAATGCAATCAAGGGTCTTTAGGGAAGAAAACAAAGTCATGATGTTTGCTTCACTTACCATCAAAATCAAGAGGGTCCACTTTATAGTAATTTCTCCAATCTTGTCCGTAACTAATCCAATCTAAGTACCAAGGAGCAGAAAGGATCACAGGGAAGCCAGCTGCCGTGACTGCAGCTTGTGTCACATGATACATTTCATTTTTCCATACTTGAACAACTGTGCCTGGGTTTAGCTATTAAAGTTAAAAACAGCATGTGTGATGAGGTCCAACAATTACAAATGAAATTAAAGCCATTGTAGCTAGAAAAATAACTTCCCAAGATTCTTGAAAAAAAACATTTTCCCCCCGTCAGAGCTAGTACTAAACATTACTGGCTGTAGAGCCTTAAAATTACAAGTTTCATCAGCCTTAAGGTTGGATATTTAACTTCTGCCTATATAAGACACCACATTGGTAAAATGCACTAAGGCTTCACTCCCATTTGTACCACACTACCGTTATTCTGACTTTGGAACTTTGAGGATTTCACTAACCCTTCTGGAAAGATAATACTAGTAGCTGGTTTTGAAATAGTCAGTTACCTGAAGGAAAATAAAAAGCATATACATTGACAATTTAAAACTACCTTTGTTGCAATAAAGACTCATTCATTCTTGTTTTTTCTGCTCTTATGTGACAAATAATGAGGTGGTGGGGGGAGGAAGGTGGAAGGGAGAGATGGAGCGGTGGCACTAGTCTCAGTGTACCACTGTTGTCCAAAGTTTAAATTCAAAGGTAAGCTAATTTCCCCATCATGTTGGCAACAACTTCCTTAGGGTTCCTTCCTTCCAAGATGTAAGTCTCTCGTATTATTAGAATCAAATGCAGTCTTCATACTACTCACCTTTGCGTGATCATCAAAAACCTCTTGCCAGACTATGGCTCCCTTGTTTAGAGTTGAAACGATACCCAAAAGCCTACCGTTGAGGAGGGGGGTGGGGGAGAAAAGAAGTTATTTCAGAGCACGAGCTTAACTGTGTGTTTAAAGCACGAACGTTTTCTGTAGAGGACTGCAGTGTTGGGAGGGCCTTTCATTACAGCACAGCTTTATAGCAGAACTTGCTACGGTTTTTCCAGCACATGGCTCAGCATGTCACACAGGAGAGGGGTTTAAAAGTCATTTGCTGAATGAACGTGCTAAGCATGTCCCGAAGTGGGGAAGACATGGCAACTCGCAGGGTAGTATACAAACCACAATCTCTGGTAATTGCGTGGATAAACTGTAATTTAGCCTGTGATGTCAACTATATAGCATTCAACAGTTGCTGATAATTAGTCCACAAATATTTCCTGGTATTTAGACAACGCCAGGTATTCTGCAGGATTAGAATGTACCACACAAAAAGCAAAACAGGGAAAGGCTAGAATCTGACCTTCCTTAATTCAAGATTTGGCAAACTATAGCCTACAGCTTGTTTTGTATGGCTCATTAGCTAAGAGTGGTTTTCACACTTGTAAATACTGTTTAAAAAACAAGAATACTAGTAACCATGGGGCCCATGAAGCCTAAAATATTTACTATCTGGTCATTTAAAAAAAAGTTCATTTATATAGAACCGTACCATTCATTTCCAGGTTTCTGCAATGATGGAAACATTCTATCTGCACACTTTCCAATATGGTAGTCACTAGCCTCATCCAGCTATTGAATACTTGAAATGTGGCTGATGTGACTAAGGAACTGAATTGATAATTTTCTTCCTTTTAATTTAAATACAGCCACATGCAGCTATGGTTATCATACTGGACGTCACAGATACCAAGTAAATGTTTCTGGAGTTGACCAAAGGACATGAAATCCACAGGCTGGACAGTGATAAAAACTTCACAGAAGCTAGGGCTTTGAACTGAGTCCTCTGAGCAGGTGAGGGCTAGCCTTCAACACTGCAGTCTTAGTCATCATATCATTGCTTTAAAGAAAGCAGTAGATACTGCTTCCTTTTGATGGTTTTTTTCCACTGACACTCTGTGCAACAAAGTATACAATATCTGCACTTTGACAAGGGGTGGCGAGAAAATGAAAAAAACGGCACTAAATAGCTAACCCTTTTACAAAAAGCACAGATGAAATAAACATAGAAGCAGGCTAACAAGTCACTTACTTTTGAATATAGAAAGACTGTAGTCTTTGAAAATCTCTGCCAAAGCCTGCCTTCTTCATGAAAGCTATGACTTCTGGGTTGGACTCCCTTAAACAAAAAAGGTGATTAAAATTGCATTAAAAGTTTGATAAACCCAATGTCTTTAAAGCAGCATACATCCCTAGTTTTGTTTGTGCATATTTGGAACTATTAAACTACAATTTTAGGGAGAAAATGAGCCTAAACTTTTTTTCTAGAAGCTGGTTTCTTGTGAAAATGGCTTTCCCTCCCTCGTGCCTCTCTACGGCTATTGGCAAAGAGGATTTTTATTTAAAATAATCTCCCTCACTTAATCATTGCCGTTTCCCTAAAGCTGTTCTTGTTCACTGTAATGTTTTCGATCTCCACTGTCTTTCACATCTTGATTCTCCTTCCTAAAAGCTTTGTACTCTGAAGTTATGTTGCTAACTAAAAACCTTGCAAGCAGAGATCTTCCCCCCACTCTTTTTTTTTTTTTTTTAAAGATTTTATTTATTTATTTGACAGGGAGAGAGACAGCCAGCGAGAGAAGGAACACAAGCAGGGGGAGTGGGAGAGGAAGAAGCAGGCTCCCAGCGGACGAGCCCGATGGGGGGCTCGATCCCAGAATGCCGGGATCACGCCCTGAGCCGAAGGCAGACGCTTAACCGCTGTGCCACCCAGGCGCCCGCCCCCCAATCTTTCTTTTCATGTGGAGACCTCTAATAGCTACTTCAAATGCAATGGTTAAAAAAAATAAGGATTTTAAAGAATTGTCATACCAACATGTAAATTCCACTTCATCTCCTCCCAAGTGAACAAACTGATCTGGAAACATTGTACTAACTTCTTTGAAAAACTGAGACAGGAAGCAGTAAGTTGAATTCAGAATAGGGTTTATAGGTCCAAAGGTCCCAGACTGCTTAGGTCCATTGTAACACGGAGTCAGGAGGTTTTTCTGACCTGGAAGAAGTATTTTAATCACAAAGACAGACATGGGTTTGCATATGATTATACTACTTTCTTTTGTTGAAGCTGTTAGAGAATTTATACAGAAAAAGGTAAGCACATTTACTAAGAGTTACTATGGTAACTTCTTCCAAATAAGGAGTTGTTTCTGGAATCCTATCCCCTGTACCTCTTTCTTCCCTTTCCATTACTCTAGTTTATCTACTTCAGATATTAACTCCCAAATCTTCAACTCACCCAGACCCTTTTTCTTGATCTTCAATCCATATTTCAAATTTCCTGCTCAACACAATTAGATTAACCCACAGCTGCACTTCAAATACCACCTAAAAGACCTAAAATCTCTGCTCGGTAAGTCCTGCAGTAGCTCCTTCTGATCACTTTCCTGGTGAGGGTACTACCATCCTCCTCCTAACTTTTCCTTCCCCTCCAGAGTTGATCAGTTGCCAAGTTCTATGGATCATGTATTAAGAATGTCTCTCAGTTCTGTACATTATTTTCCATTCCCATTATCGCCATTCTGGTCTAGGACTTCAGTTTCTTTCCCCTTCCAAACTGTCACTTCCTCTCCCCTTCCAAACTGTCACTTCCTCACATAGGTTTTCCTGGAGTGTGGTCCTGATCATGTGATGCTTCTTCCCTGTAACTTTCAGTGGCTTCCATGTGTCCTGATGGAGCCCACATTGCTCACCCAAGGCCCTCTACGTTGTGCTTCACCAGATTTCCCAATATTCTCCGGGTCTACCCTGGTAATAAATGCTGAACAATTATAAATGCTGGCTGCTGTGTTATGTGCTTTATATGCATTATTTAACCCTCAAAAATATTACATGACCATTATTACATTTTAAAGGTGGGGAAACTGAGATGAGACATCCTATGTAACTTGTTCAAGGTCCCTCAGTTTATAAAAGGCAGAAACAGGATCAAACCCAGGTAGTGTGGCTCCACTGCCAGTTCTTACCCGCCCCGTGGTGCTTACTGCTCTATGCTGCGCTACCCTGGTTCGGCTAATGCCTTTCCTGTTATTCCCTTTACCAGAAACACGAATATATTTTTTGATCTCTCAAAAGCATTTTAAGTGTTCTTCTCTTCCATAAAACCATTTCTTAAATTGGCTTAGCGTGCTCTACTTGTAATCTCTCTTTTAGCCCTTGTTTTCACACTTTGGGCAGTGCCTAGCACAGTAACTTGCTCACGATAATTACTCAATTCCATCTGTCAATAGTGCTACCTTTGTGCAAACCACAGTTAAGAACCAAATGAATAAACATCAGGTCATAAAAGATGGAAGAACTCAGGTACTCACTTTGTAACTTAAAAAAGACACTCCTTACCTTTTCCCCAAGACTGTGTATGTCCAGGACTATCAAATTCTGGTATGACTCGAATCCCTCGTAATCGGGCATATTCTATCACTGTACGGACATCATTTGGTGTATACACATGAGACAAAGAATAGCTTCCCTATAAAAGCCATATTTATTAAAATGTATAGAATGTATTTGTCTAGGATACCGTGAACAGTTCTGTTTGTACACTGGTATTGGATAGGTGATTTTTCTAGCATCACTATGTATTAAACAGTCCTATGTGATGTTGGGAGATTTTTTTTTCTTTAATCCCATTTTATTTTTTTATTAAGCTCCCCATCCTATGTGGGGCTTGACCTCACAACCCCAAGGTCAAGAGTCACGTGCTCTACTGACTGAGCCAGCCAGGCGCCCTGGAGGACTCATTTAAATTATTTGTTTACCATATCTTATCAGTAAGCTCTCAGCACACTGTGGGTTAATTCCAGATTTAAGAATAGATCTATCTCAACCAGCAACTCTTGTTTCAGGAACATCTACCATCATGTAACCATACAACAAAATAGAAATAAAACGTTTGACTGCAAACCGTGTGAACTTTGAGTACATTGTTCTTTTCAGATTTACAATAAAAATTTACACACTATTACAAAGCTGAGCTGTCACCTTTCAAAGTCATTTTAATTACCATCAGCTTTAAAAATATCCCCAGACATACTAAGTGATTTGGGGTTTTTTGTTTTTTTAGATTACCCTCAATCCCTTTATAAGTCACTTGAAAAATTAGTATGGGTTTTAACTAAAGATAAAGGTCAATTAAAGGTGTTACTGTAGCACATTTCTCAAGGTATAGATAAATATTACATAGAAATTATAAGCTATATCTAAATTTATAAGCAAGATCAGATCTAACTACTCAATTATAATATAGGAGACAAAAGAATGTATTAATTGACAGTATAGGGATGCAAACAGCAAAAACCAGACTTTGGGAAGCAGAAAAATGATTTAGTTTTAACAAAAGTAACATTACCCAAAAAAAAGTAAATGGGCGGGGATGGTCACCTATATATCAAAAGACAATTAATGGACATACTAACTGACCACTATGTATGGAACTCATTTGCATCCCATTGCAGATAAGATTGTTTTCATTAAAAAAAGGTAAAGGCACTAGGAGAAATTTAAGTAATGATTGGCTAGCTGGATTGTTCATTTTTCAGCTACAATAATATATTATGGGGTTTTTTTTTGTTTTGTTTTTAACAAAAACAGACCTTTTTACAAATGAGATATGCAGTCCGGGATTTTCGTGAAAAATAATGGTGGCAAGGGAGGCTGAGTATAGGTGATACAAGATTGGCCAAGTACTGATTACTGAAGCTGGGTGACAAGGACATGGAAGTCATTATTGTACTTCTGCATACGTTTGAGATTTTGTGTAATAAAAAGTAAAGCAAAAGCAAACAAAAACAGGAGTGCCACTAACATTTCAACCTGTACTACATCTTAACAATGGAAGAAAGCTTGGGATTATGGACAGAGGACAACATTTAGAGTCCTGGTTTTGTCCCTTCCTAACTGCAATTTGGGATGAGGAGGTCAGTAACAGTCTCTGTATTTACAGGGGGATTAAATGAGATGACATGAGGCTTGCTCCCACCTCCAGTCTTTCATAATACACTTAATCTGAACACTTCTGAGACACCATTAATTTTTTAAGGAGCTCTCATCTCTAAAATTCTCTATGTAGTTTTTCAGAGAAAAAAATCCTTTCACAAAAGCCAGTACAATTCTAGCCTACATGATAACAATACTTAAGCTTTTATTAGTTATGAGTGTTTCAGGTCTCCTATATTCATTACGTTTTTTTTTAAATTTTATTTGTGTAACGACTAGAGATTATTTACATTTACAATAACAACTATAAAAACAGTTTTATGGATCTAAATTGCTAAGCCACAGCCTATTAAAAAGTTTTTAAACCACAAACGTCTTTTACACTTTAATTCTATCTGTAAGAAACATTTAAGCTAAAAACTTCTGATGAAACCATACAAACATTTTTGAAGACAGACTACAGTAACATCAATTACTCACTTTGTTGCTTAACTCGGGAAAAGCAACGCTCTGGTAAGGGAAAGACTGGTCATCAACTATATGCCAGTGGAGAACATTAAACTTATTAAAAGCCATGGCATCCTGCAAGCAAACATGTTAAAAAAATTACATATAATACCCACACAGATGTAATATACACAGATATAATACATACACAATCCAATTATCTACATTCAAGATCATTTCCAACACGTCTACTTCCTTTTACATGTCTTTTTCAGCAAAGCGAGAATGCGAAAGAAGTAGAATGTATCTTCTCTGCTTCATGTGGCATGTCACTTTTCAAAAGGCCTATTCAGCATGTTTATTCTAAACAAGGAGCTAGAACTTTGTTCTATGAGAAGATAGCAGTCTTCTAAATTCCAAATATTTAGGAGTTGGCCAAAAACGGAAAATAATTCTTGGCTGCTATCAATGTTTGGGAATAGAGCAGGGGAAACAATGAGGTATATAAGTACCGGGACTTAGAATCCCCAAAGAAAAAGTCATTTACAGATTTCAACACAATTCTGAGATTTCAGTGCCATCCCTTCCTTTAGAAATGAAAGAAACCTGGTAAAAATGCAGGATTCTCAGAAATCCTGGGGAAATCATTATCAATTTTATGTACATTCTAGAGGAACAATGTAATGTTTATATAAAATAGAAGCAGACTATTTGAAAAAGATAAAACAGTTAAGAGGGGGAGATTGGTTTGCTGTACCAGGTAATTAAAATTTAAAGAAGCCTCCTTTCTCCTCCATTAGGACTGAAAGGATTTGCTGATGCATTTGGGAAATAGTTTATCTACAAGGGAATTATGCAAAGAAGTCAAAGTTTTTTAGTGATAAATGGCAAAATTTTTACCATCAGAGGAGGGAGTTCCTCAATAAAGACCAGGGGCTTACAAACCTTTTTCATAAAGGGCCCAAAAGTAAATATCTTGGTTTTGTGAGGTACACGGTTTCTGTCACCACCGACCCTGCCATCGTAGAGCCACACAAAGTGTAAACACAAGGACGTGGCTGTGTTCCAGGAAAACTTCATTAGCAAAGACAGGTGACAAACTGGGTTTGGCCCTTGGGCTCTAGTTTCCCAACCCGGGATACTGAGAAGATGCAGAATTAGATAAAAGATGTGGGGGTCAGGCAGAAGAGCAGGAAGATCGCAAGTTCACCTTGTCCCACTGACACACCAAGAAACAAGTGGACAACTAACACTGAAGGCTGGCAGAATGACCTTCCACAGTCAATCAGAGAGAAGGCTACAGGAAACAGAGCAGTGGAGATACGGTTGGGAACTAAACCCTGGCAAGACCTGATCCCAAGCAGGAGGGACTCAGATGCACAGAGAAGTGAGACCCCACACCAGGCAGCCCAGATACCGGGGAACTGCACTGGGAGGATGAGTCCCTATTAACATCTGGCTTTGAAAACCCATGGGCCTTTTAAAATCACTGGGCTTAACTCCAAGAGCCAGAGGGCAAGAGGAAACTAAGTCTCTGCCCTTAAAAAGCAAGAATAAATAACCACCAGACACAGCAACAAAGTAACAGTTTGAAAAAAGCCTGGGGTATACTAAAGGAGATTTATCTACTAATCTCAGAACTTGCACTAGAGGGGCAGGCATCTTTAGGAGGCTTCTCTAAGAATCGAAGTGCTGGCAGCCACCATTCATTTCTCTTCTCCTCCCCCAGCCTAGAGAGCTGAACACCTAACACTTCATCCATCTTGCTAGCACCACATGCTCTGCCCCATTCAACCCACTAGCCTCGTCAAGTGTCCCTCCAAAAGGATTCCTGCCATGTGGAGAGGAGGAGGATAACCCCATCTACCAGCACACCTACACTGGACAAATATAGCAGATGACATCAATATCCAGGCTGTTAACATTACCAGTAGTGGAATAAATAAGGCATTGTGCCACCTGATATGCATGGAGAAGAACATAGCATCACTTCTGTCTTACTCATGCCCAAAATACATGGCCTGAATCTAATCATGTAGAAAACAAACAGGCTGAAGTGTATTCTACAAAGTAACTGAGCTATACTCGTCAAAAATGTCCTGGTCTTTCCTACTCAGTGGGAAGCCTGCTTCTCCCTCCCCCTCTGCTACCCTCCCTGCTTGTGCTCGCTCTCTAAAATAAACAGAGGAGGGCAAAAAGATGGCGGTGGAGTAGGGGTCCCCTTTTTCAGACGGTCCCCTGAGTTGAGCTGGATAGGTACCAGACCAGCCTGAACATCCACGGAATCAGCCTGAGATGCAGGAAGATACATCTATCTCTACAAATGAACATCTCCAGCGCTGAGTATCGAGGTACGAAGCGGGGAGCCGTGAAACCGCACACAGATATCGGAAGATAAACGGAAGGGGGAGGGAGCCGCCGTGTTCGGGCACCGGGAAGCAGTAGCCACCGGTACTGGGGAGCGGGCGGACTCACAGATGGCACCCACGAGAGAGCAGACTGAGACTGTGAGCCGGGAACACGCACGACCAGACTGACAACCAGAGCTCCTGAGCGCTCACTGGAACCACACTGAGACCGGGAGCTCGGGAGCGCGCGAACCACACTGAAACAGGGAGCTCAGGAGCGGCGTGGGAACCTGGGCCGCTGGCGGTGTTAGAAACGCAAAGGACAGAGAGGAGCGGGCCCTGAGAGTGAGGGCTGGGAGAGCGGCTGTGGGGCGCACAACCCGGGGCGCTGCAGGTTTTTAGCAACACCGACGGAAAAGAGTTAAAGTGGCCAAGAGAGCTCAGTAGAGAGCAGACTGCGATCTCTCTGTTCTAAGACAGAGGCTGAGATTCGGCCACTGCTGCTCTCTCAGAAGAGGCACAGAACCACCAAGGAAAGCCGCCAGAGAACAAAAGCCTGGAAATACCGGCTCACAGGGTGCCCACCCTCATCCCCCCTCGCAGGGGATGCGGAGACTCTACCCAAACAGGGTTTCCTGAGTATCGGTGCGGCAGGCCCCTCCCCCAGAAGGCAGGCTGAAAAATCAAGAAGCCCACATCCCTAAGATCCCTATAAAACAAGTGCACACTGCCTGGGTCCTGGTCAATAATTTGGGCTCTGGGCATCCCCGCAACCTCTTCTCATCAAAACGACGAGAAGGAGAAATCCCTCCAGCAAAGAAAAGATAATGAGTCTGGGGCCTCTGCCACAGAACTGATGGATATGGATATAACCAAATAGAAATGGAATTCAGAGTAACAATGGTCAAGATGATGTGTAGGCCTGAAAAAAATATTAACGAAAATATTAACGAGAATATAGAATATCTAAGGGTGGAAAAGAGAGTGAATCTGGCAGGAATTAAAAATGCTATGAATCAAATGCAGTCAAAACTAGATCCTCTGAAATTGGAAGTATTATTAGAAACTTTTATCAACAGCTATATGCCAATAAATTCAGCAAACTGGAAGAGATGGAGGCCTTCCTGGAAACCCATAAACTACCAAGACTGAAACAAGAAGAAATTGATTTCTTAAACAGGCCAATTAATTACGAAGAGATTGAGTCAGTGGTAAACAACCTTCCAAATAACAAAACTCAAGGCCGGATGGTTTTCCTGGGGAATTCTACCAAACATTCAAAGAAGAAATAATACCTATTCTCCTAAAGCTATTTCAAAAAATAGAAACAGAAGGAAAGCTACCAAACTCATTCTATGAGGCTAATATTACCTTGATCCCCAAACCAGGCAAAGACCCCCTCAAAAAGGAGAATTACAGACCGATTTCTCTAATGAATATGGATGCCAAAATCCTCAACAAGATCCTTGCTAATAGAATCCAACAGTACATTAAAAGGATTATCCATCATGACCAAGTGGGATTCATACCTGGGATGCAAGCATGGTTCAACACTCGCAAATCAATCAATGTGATACATCATATCAACAAGAAAAGACTCAAGAACCATATGATCCTCTCAATTGATGCAGAAAAAGCGTTTGACAAAATACAGCATCCTTTCCTGATTAAAACCCTTCAGAGTGTAGGAATAGAGGGTACATTTCAAATCTCATAAGAAGGATTATCCATCATGACCAAGTGGGATTCATACCTGGGATGCAAGCATGGTTCAACACTCGCAAATCAATCAATGTGATACATCATATCAACAAGAAAAGACTCAAGAACCATATGATCCTCTCAATTGATGCAGAAAAAGCATTTGACAAAATACAGCATCCTTTCCTGATTAAAACCCTTCAGAGTGTAGGAATAGAGGGTACATTTCTCAATCTCATAAAAGCCATCTATGAAAAGCCTACTGCAAGCATTATTCTCAATGGGGAAAAGCTGGAAGCCTTTCCCTTAAGATCAGGAACACGACAAGGATGCCCACTCTCGCCACTATTATTCAACATAGTACTAGAAGTCCTTGCAACAGCAATCAGGCGACAAAAAGGGATCAAAGGTGTCCAAATCGGCAAAGAAGTCGTCAAACTGTCTCTCTTTGCAGATGACATGATACTCTATATGGAAAACCCAAAAGAATCCACTCCCAAACTATTAGAAGTTATAGAGCAGTTCAGTAATGTGGCGGGATACAAAATCAATGCTCAGAAATCAGTTGCATTTCTAGACACGAACAGTGAGACTGAAGAAAGAGAAATTAGGGAATCTGTTCCATTTACAGTAGCACCAAAAATCATTGTTATCTCGGAATTAACTAACCAGCGAGACGTAAAGGACCTATATGCTAGAAACTATAGATCACTTTTGAAAGATATTGAGGAAGACATAAAAAGATGGAAAAATATTCCATGCTCATGGATTGGAAGAATTAACATAGTTAAAATGTCCATACTACCCAGAGCAATCTACACTTTCAATGCTATCCCGATCAAAATACCGAGGACATTTTTCAAAGAACTGGAACAAATAGTCCTTAAATTTGTATGGAACCAGAAAAGGCCCCGAATCTCCAAGGAACTGTTGAAAAGGAAAAACAAAGCTGGGGGCATCACAATGCCGGATTTCGGAGCTGTACTACAAAGCTGTGATCACAAAGACAGCATGGTACTGGCACAAAAAGAGACACATAGACCAATGGAACAGAATACAGAACCCAGAAATGGACCCACGGCTCTTTGGGCAACTAATATTTGACAAAGCAGGAAAAACATCCGGTGGAAAAAGACAGTCTCTTCAATAAATGGTGCTGGGAAAATTGGACAGCTACATGCAAAAGAATGAAACTTGACCACTCTCTCACACCATACACAAAAATAAACTCCAAATGGATGAAAGACCTCAATGTGAGACAGGAATCCATCAAAATTCTAGAGGAGAACATAGGCAACAACTTCTATGACATCGGCCAGAGCAACCTTTTTCACGACACATCTCCAAAGNCCTTTTTCATGACACATCTCCAAAGGCAAGAGAAACAAAAGAAAAAATGAACTTGTGGGACCTCATCAAGAATAAGAGCTTCTGCACAGCCAAGGAAACAGTCAAAAAAACTAAGAGACAGCCCACGGAATGGGAGAATATATTTGCAAAGGACACCACAGATAAAGGACTGGTATCCAAGATCTACAAAGAACTTCTCAAACTCAATACACGAGAAACAAATAAACAAATCATAAAATGGGCAGAAGATATGAACAGACACTTTTCCAATGAAGACATACAAATGGCTAACAGACACATGAAAAAATGTTCAAAATCATTAGCCATCAGGGAAATTCAAATCAAAACCACACTGAGATACCACCTTACGCCAGTTAGAATGGCAAAGATAGACAAGGCAAGAAACAACAATTGTTGGAGAGGATGTGGAGAAAGGGGATCCCTCCTACATTGTTGGTGGGAATGCAAGTTGGTACAGCCACTCTGGAAAACAGTGTGGAGGTCCCTTAAAAAGTTAAAAATTGAGCTACCCTATGACCCAGCCATTGCACTACTGGGTGTTTACCCCAAAGATACAGACGTAGTGAAGAGAAGGGCCATATGCACCCCAATGTTCATAGCAGCATTGTCCACAATAGCTAAATCGTGGAAGGAGCCGAGATGCCCTTCAACAGATGACTGGATTAAGAAGCTGTGGTCCACATATACAATGGAATATTACTCAGCTATCAGAAAGAACGAATTCTCAACTTTTGCTGCAACATGGACGGCACTGGAGGAGATAATGCTAAGTGAAATAAGTTTAGCAGAGAAAGACTATTATCATATGATTTCTCTCATCTATGGAACATAAGAACTAGGATGATCGGTAGGGGAAGAAAGGGAATAAAGAAAGGGGGTAATCAGAAGGGGGAATGAAACATGAGAGACTATGGACTCTGGGAAACAAACTGAGGGCTTCAGAGGGAAGGGGGGTGGGGGAATGGGATAGGATGGTGACGGGTATTAAGGAGGGCACATATTGCATGATACACTGGGTGTCATACGCAAGTAATGAATCATGGAACTTTACATAAAAACTAGGGATGTACTGTACGGTGACTAACATAACACAATAAAAAATTATTTAAATAAATAAAAATAAAATCTTTTTAAAAAAGAAGTCCTGGTTTTGAAAGAGAAGGAAAGATAAATGGTACCAAATTAAAGGTGGCAAAGAGACATGACAAATAGGGGGCGCCTGGGTGGCTCAGTCATTAAGTGTCTGCCTTCCTCAGGGCGTGATCCCCGCATTCTGGGATCGAGCCCCGCATCAGGCTCCTTCGCTGGGAGCCTACTTCTTCCTCTCCCACTCCCCCAGCTGTGTTCCCTCTCTTGCTGACTGTCTCTCTGTCAAATAAATAAATAAAATCTTTAAAAAAAAAAAAGAAAAGAGACATGACAAATAAATCCAACACCTGATCCTGGATTGGATGCTGATTCGAACAATGAATGAAAGGCCAATGAGGTCTGTAGATGATCACGTGGTGTCAATTTCATGATTTTTGATGGTGGTACTGTAGTTACTGAGGTAGGTAGTTTTAGGAAATGAAAATGAAAATATTAAGGGGTGTGGGGACATCATATGTGCAATTTGCTTATGGTTTAGGAATCCATTTTTATTTTTTTATTTTTAATTTTATTAGGTTATGTTAGTCACCATACAGTACCATCATTAGTTTTTGATGTAGGAACACATTTTTAAATGGAGAGAATATGGCAAATGTTCAATTTTGAAACTGGGATGTCTGGATAAATAGTCTATGGGACTGCTTTGCATTCTTACAACTTTTCTTTAGGTTGGAAGTTACTTCAAGATAAAAGAAAAAACTTCTAACGTTAGAGAAATTAAAGCCATCTGTATCAGCCCGAGAAGATAAACTGATAAATAGACTGATAGTTTAGAAAGTGACTCATGTATTTACAGGGATTTCGTATTTGCTACTCATGGCATTGGGAGCAGTGGAGAAACTAGAGATTCCTCAAAAATGATGCTGAATTTGACAAAATACAGCATCCTTTCTTGATTAAAAGCGTTCAGAGTGTAGGGATAGAGGGTACATTCCTCAATTTCATAAAAACCATCTGTGAAAAGCCCACAGTGAATATCATTCTCAATGGGGAAAAGCTAAGAGCCTTTCCCTTAAGATCAGGAACACGACAATGACGTCCACTCTCTCCATTATTGTTCAACATAGTATGAGAAGTCCAAGCAACAGCAATCAGACAACAAAAAAGAATAAAAGGTATTCAAATTGGCAAGAAGTCAAACTCACTCTCTTCTCAGACAACATGACACTTTATGTGGAAAACCCAAAAGACTCCACCCCGAAATTACTAGAACTCATACAACAATTCAGTAATGTGGCAGGATACAAAATCAATGCTCAGAAATCAGTTGCATGTCTATACATGAACGAGACTGAAGAAAGAGAAATTACGGAATCAATTCCATTTACAATAGCACCAAAAACCATAAGGTTTCTCGGAATTAACTTAACCAGAGAGATAAAGGATCTATACTCTAGCAACTACGGAACACTGATGAAAGACACTGAAGAAGACACGAAAAGATGGAAAAACATTCCATGCTCATGGATCAGAGGAATAAACATAGTTGAAATATCTATGCTACCCAGAGCAATCTACACTTTCAAAGCCATCCCAATCAAAATACCAATGACATTTTTCAAAGAGCTGGAACAAATAATCCTAAAATTTGTGTGAAATCAGAAAAGACCCCGAATCGCCAAGGAAATGCTGAAAAAGAAAAACAAAGCTGGGGATATTACGTTGCCGGATTTCAAGCTATACTACAAAGCTGTGATCACAAAGACAGCATGGTATTGGCACAAAAACAGACACATAGACCAATGGAACAGAATACAGAACCCAGAAATGGACCCTCGGCTCTTTGGGCAACTAATCTTTGATGAAGCAGGAAAAAAACATCCAATGGAAAAAAGACAAGTCTCTTCAATAAATGGTGCTGGGAAAATTGGACAGCTACATGCAAAAGAATGAAACTTGACCACTCCCTCACACCATACACAAAGATAAACTCCAAATGGATGAAAGACCTCAATGTGAGACAGGAATCCATCAAAATCCCAGAGGAGAACATAGGCTATAACATCTTCAACACTGGCCATAGCAACTTCCTTCATGACACGTCTCCAAAGGCAAGGGAAACAAAAGAAAAAATGAACTTTTGGGACTTCATGAAGATAAAAAGCTTCTGCACAGCAAAGGAAACAGTCAAAAAAACAAAAAGGCAACCCACGGAATGGGAGATGATATTTGCAAATGACACTACAGGTAAAAGGCTGGTATCCAAGATCTACAAAGAACTTCTCAAACTCAATACCCAAGAAACAAATAATCAAATAAGAAGAATGGGCAGAAGATATGAACACTTTTCCAATGAAGACATACGAATGGTTGACAGACACATGAAAAAATGTTCAACATCATTAGCCATCAGGGAAATTCAAATCAAAACCACACTGAGATACCACCTCACACCAGTTAGAATGGCAAAAATTGACAAGGCAAGAAACAACAAATGTTGGAGAGGATGTGGAGAAAGGGAAACCCTCTTACACTGTTGGCGGGAATGCACGTTGGTACAGCCACTGTGGAAAACAGCATGGAGGTCCCTCAAAAAGTTAAAAATTGAGCTACCCTATGACCCAGCAATTGTATTACTGGGTATTTACCCCAAAGATACAGATATAGTGAAAAGAAGGTCCATATGCACCCCAGTGCTCACAGCAGCATTGTCCACAACAGCCAAACTGTAGGAGGAGACGAGATACCCTTCAACAGATGAATGGATAAGAAGATGTGGTTCATTGGGGCGCCTGGGTGGCACAGCGGTTAAGCGTCTGCCTTCGGCTCAGGGTGTGATCCCGGCATTGTGGGATCTAGCCCCACATCAGGCTCCTCTGCTATGAGCCTGCTTCTTCCTCTCCCACTCCCTCTGCTTGTGTTCCCTCTCTCGCTGGCTGTCCCTATCTCTGTCAAATAAATAAATAAAATCAAAAAAAAAAAAAAAAAGATGTGGTTCATATATACAATGGAGTATTACTCAGCCATTAGAAAAAGTGATTACCCAACATTTGCATCAACATGGATGGGACTGGAGGAGATTATGCTAAGTGAAATAAGCAGAGAAAGACAATTATCATATGGTTTCGCTCATTTGTGGAACACAAGGAATAGCAGGGAGATTGTTAGGAGAAGGAAGGGAAAAATAAAGGGGGTGGTAAACAGAAGGGGGAATGAACCACCAAAGACTATGGACTCTGGGGAAACAGGGTTTCAGAGGGTGGGGGGGATGGGCTAGCCCGGTGAAGGGTATTAAGGAGGGCACGTATTGCACAGAGCACTGGGTGTTATACGCAAACAATGAATCATGGAACACTGCATCAAAAACTAATGATGTACTGTATGGTGACTAACATATAATAAAAAAAAAATGATGCTGAGACTACAGGCATTATAACCATTTGGAAAAAAATAAAGTATCTATCCTCTAGAACACACTGAAGTAAATTCTAACTGAATCAAGAGTTTAGCTGGAAAAAGAATTTTTTTTTTTTAATTTTATTTGTCAGAGAGAGCATGCAAGCACAGAACCAGGGGAAGCAGTGGGCAAAAGGAGAAGCAGGTTTCCCACTGAGCAGGGAGCCCGATGTGGGACTCGATCCCAGGACCCTGGGATCATGACCTGAGCCGAAGGCAGACACGTAACCCACTGAGCCACCGAGGTGTCCCCTAGAATATGTTTTTTAAACATTTTATTTTTTAAAGTAATCTCCACACCCAATGTGGGGATTGAACCCAAAACCCTGAGATCAAGATTTGCATGCTCTACCAACTGAGCCAGTGAGACGCTCTGAAAAAGTGTATTAAGAGAAAATTTGAGAGGTCATTTTTTATATTTATATCCTTGTTCTGGAGTCCTTTCTTAGCTCACTTCCCAAGGCCAAAAAATAATAAAGTATTAGATCGAAAGATACCACACTATATAAAACTATGTATACTTCTACAGAAAAAGACACTATAGTTTAGAAAACACATCTGGAAAATTTCACAATACACAATGGATAAGTATATAAAAACAAGCAGATACCAAAGCACCACTGACACACATATAAACAAATGTAACACTGAAGAGCTCTTAAGTCAACAAGGAATCGACAACAGCAAACAATATGGCAAAAGTGTGCCCCCGTTGACTAAGCATCCACTCATTCCACTCATATGACCCCTCTAAAAGGCAATCTGACAGTACGTACCAATTTAAGATGTCCCCCAAGATAAAATGTATCCTTCTTTAAGCTCAGAAATTGACTCGCAAGAATTTATACTCATGAAATAATCCAGACAAGTGTGCAAATACAAGAATACTTACTCTACAGTTCTGTTTGTGATAAATCAACCTAGATGGCCATCAGCATGAGAATGGTTAAATTCACATCATGGTATATAATATATAATATTCAACTCCTTAAAAAGGTGGTACAGACTTTGTAATTCTTATTTATTTATTTGACAGACAGTGAGCACAAGCAGGGGGAGCAGCAGAGGGAGAAGCAGGCTCCCCGCCAAGCAAGGAGCCCCTCGCAGGGCTCAATCCCAGGACCCTGGGATCATGACCTGAGCCAAAGACAGATATTTAACAACTGAGCCACCCACGCACCCCCAGACCTTATAATTCTTTTCATAAAAATATGTCCATAACAAGTTCTTCTGAGGTAGCAAAAGTGCAATTCAAGTTTTTAAGAGTCATGTTGGAAGTGTTAATACTTTCATTTTTTTTTTTTAAAGATTTTATTTATTTGACAGAGAGACAGCCAGCGAGAGAGGGAACACAGCAGGGGGAGTGGGAGAGGAAGAAGCAGGCTCCCAGCGGAGGAGCCTGATGTGGGACTTGATCCCGGAACGCCAGGATCACGCCCTGAGCCAAAGGCAGATGCTTAATGACTACGCTACCCAGGTGCCCCAATACTTTCATTTCTTAGTTTAAGAGGAGATAAACGGGACATAGAAATTTATAACAACCTTGGGTAAATGCAATTATGGGATTACTACCACACACATATGTTCCAACTTTTTACACTAAGCATTTATTTCTTTCATAAAAGTGATAATAATGACTTTTGGAGAAAAAAATTCAGGGTATTAATGCAAATGCAAAAATCACTTTTTAATAAGATGCTGTGTTCGTGAGTGATCAAGTGAAGGTACAGAAAAACACAGGAGGAAAACCTCTATACCCCTGCNTGGTATATATTAGTGGTGAGCGTGGGGATGAACTCATAAAAAGTGGACAGGGAAAAAACAGTTCCTGCCAACCTCAGCCCCAGCTCCCAACATCTCAAGTCCATATTCCTTTGGAACATTTCCCTTGGGATAAAGCAGCTTCCAGCCTCCTTTCTACGCCACTTTAAATAAATTAAATGGAAGTCACAACATTAAACGACACTAACTTTCTCGGCTGAGGAAGCGGACTTTCCAAGGGAGGGAGGAAAGAAAGCTCACTGTTTTACTATATGAGACAACCCCCCCATGTCCCAACTTACACGACGGTGTCAAGAACCTGTGTAAAGTAACACCATAAAAGGGCACAGCTTCAGCACAGAAAACGGGGAAAATAAAATAATCACCTACCAGAGTTTTAAGAATAGTCTTAATGGGCAGGAAGTGTCTAGCTGTATCAATTAAAATTCCTCTGTGCGGAAACCGTGGAGAATCAATAATGTTGGACTCATTGACGGTGAACTAGAAAAGAAAATAAAAGTGATTTTAGAACTTTCCCTTGATGTGAGCTCAGTGAGGACCGTATCTATGCAGGTACTATGTAAAAGATTTAGAACAAGAAAGCATGAAATTATACATTTACCAGAGAAGCTAAACATTTGGAAAGAACAAAAGGTCGAGAAGCAATAAATAGCTAAAAACTTTATGTTCCTCTTCTAGTAACCCAACAATTTTTAGTAACATAATAATCATACTTACAGTCCCATAAGAATCTTGATAAATTAATTGGCTAAAGGTCTCTAAACCTAGGAAGAGTAAAATTTATAATTTATTGCATTAATTTATATAACAGATTGAGTCAATAAAAGTCATATTATGCAAATGTACACCCATACCCAGAAAAGGCAAATAAAACTAAATATAATGTTATACCCATACCCTCTAACATATTTTCTAAAGTCAAAGCCCAGTTTAAAAAAAAAAAAATCCCTGTTGCCGTCTCATTAAAATGCTTTACTTCACTGTACCCACACACAGGGCTTTGTCTGAATGAGAACACAAAAATGAATAGTGATTTAATATAGCAAAATACTAGTTAATAAATTTATAGCATTAAAAAATAATTTTTATGATAAAATATAGTAACTTTAGAAGGAATGTAAAGTTAACAGAGGGGGAAAAAGGTTCAAAACTACCATGAAGCTATAAATAAGAGCCCAAGTTAAAACTTAAAATGTTTTACTCATAGCTGCAAAGACTATCTCCTGAACATTTTTCACTCAAGTGGATTGTTTCCTTAATACACTATATTACAGGCCAATTCCTCTAACTGCCCTTGACTTTACAGTAATTTTTTCTTAAAAGATTTTTATTTTTAATGGATCTTTACACCCCAACATGGCACTCGAACCCACAACCCCAAAATCAAGAGTCACGCGCTCCACCAACTGAGCCAGCCAGGCGCCCCAACTTTACCCTAATTCATCATTCTAGCTGACAAGGAAAAGTTTAACTTCATAGTTCAAATTCAGAAAGGAAAGAGAAGACATAACTGATACCACAGAAATAAAAAGGATCATCAGAAACAACTATGTACAATTAAAAGCCAAGAGATTTGATCACCTAGAAAAAATGGATAATTCCAAGAAAACATACATCCTACTGAAACTGAATCATGAAGAAATAAAGAAACTGAAAAGACTGCTTACTAGTAAGGAGACTGAATCATTAATCCAAAACCTCTTGACAGACAAAAGTCCAGAACCAGGGCTCGGAGGTGAATTCTACCAAATATTCAAAGAAGATTTAACACCAATTCTTCTCAAACTTTTCAAAAAAAAAAAAACAGAAGAGGAGGCAATACTTTCAAATTCATAAGGCCAGCATTACCCCAATACCAAAAACAGGTACGAAAAGAAAAAAGAAAATTATTGGCCAATATCCCTGAAGAACAGAAATACAAAAATCCTCAACAAAGGCGGGGGGGGGGCTGGTTTAACACTCAAATCCAAGGCCACCTTTATTTTTAATTACCGTAACTTTAGTTAGCTCACGTTAAAAAAAAATATATTCTTTTTTTAAAACCCTACTCTTTGGAAGTCAGTACAACATCTCATCAAATCAGAGGAAGTAAAAGAAGCTTCTGAACAGGAAAAATTAATGTCCCAATACCCAAACTTTGATCCAACTCTGAAATTCAGAAAAAGCTTTTATGGTTTCTCTCTGCCTATTGCCTCCAACCCCTCTAGGTATATGTATCTTTAACACTGTTCCTGTAAATGCGGTTATGTCTGTGAATCCACAGGAATTTAAAATGGTGGAAGGGCTCTGTCCCTCTTCCCACCACTGTGGTGCATGTGGGTGACTGCACCTCACCATGTCCCCTCACAAGACTTTCAGGATCAAGTGATTTCTGGCCAAGAAACAAAAGCAGAACCACCCCATTCCCCCATGGGTTCAGATGAAAACTGTTAATAAAATCATAAACAATCCCAACAGGAGACACTGGAGAAGAACCAAGACAACTGTGTAAGGAGTCACGGATGACATGAGATGGCACACAGTCATTTACGCTCTCTCGAGGTCACTAGTGTCTCACCGTATCAAGCTGAAAACTTCACCACTAGTTGGAGATATGTTTTATTGGGAAAATTATTTTTCTCTTTGTTTCTATGCTTCTGCAATAGTAGGTTAGTAATAAATCTGAGACATTTTGTAAGTAAATAAATTTTTTAAACGGGGGAGAGAGATACTTGCTACTGAAGATGACAAGAAATGATAGTGAATCAAACTGGAACGAAGTGCCCTACCCAGAGTAGGCTGAGCCATTTATAGCTCCATCAACATTACAGTCCCAAGAGCATGAATGAGTTAGACTCCTATATAAATAATGTAACACTCAAGCATTTTTCAAAAAGTCAAACGATCTTTCTCCCATGCTCTAAGCGTATGTGTATGATGGAAATAATTTTGGAAATACCTGACAAACCATCTGTAAAGGGTCCAAGGAAGCACTTTTGCTGTGCTTGATTTCCCAAAGCACTGAATGGAAATATTTCTTTACTAGAAAATAAAATCAAACTACATGTAACTTACCTCGTAATACTCCCCAAACTCTGTTGGCCTTGAGAAAAGCCACTGGTCCTTCCACAGCTAAAGTATCTGCATTGGGGGGGAGGAAAGTTTGTTAATACTTCAATGACTTGCAACGTATTTGTTAAACATGTAACTGGTATTTCCAGACCATTCCCTTCTCCTGAGCTCCAGGCTTATTTCTCCAACTCCTCCCGTGCATCTCCACAGAGATATCCTGCGGACTGCTGTAACCCCACACGCCCAAAGCACAGAGATATCCTGCGGACTGCTGTAACCCCACACGCCCAACGCTGAGCTCCTTCCTCTTTCCTGCTCCACGCTGTCCCTGCCTGTCCTCAGTGCGCCTCATCTCTGCGGGGCACAGCAACGATCTCCAACCAAGAGTTGCTCAAGTCAGGAATCTGGATGTCATCTCCACAATTCCTCATTTTCCCCTCCAGGTGTGTTATTCTCTCCACTGCCCCTCGACAGAGTAGGTTCCTACTTCAGCTAGGATTTTAAATCCAAAGGGCAAACATTCCTCAGTTCCATTAATTCCTTGGGAAGCCTCAAGCAGCATTCCAGTCTCTCACTCCCCCTAAGGCCAGGGTGGTATCTCTGCTCTCTCCCCTCTACTTCCGTGCCGCTTTACTTGCCTTGCACCCACCTTCCCCCACTGTCATCCTAAATCTGCTTAAGATTCACCTCCTGACTCACTTTAGCTGAACTGAGCTTTGTCCCACTCAATGAAACGTCTGCGCCCGTCTGTAAAAGGGCCGCTGCTGGGCAAAGGAGGGGGACGCTGATCTTTCAACCTTTTACATCACTCTGCCTAAGGCTGTACCACTAGTCATTTTAGACTTTCAGAGAGGTTTAGAGTGGAGACAAGCACAGATAAAGCACCAGACAGTACAGAGAGACCAGAGGCTAAAGGGTGTGACAGACGCGGGCTCTGCGCAGTGAAGACACTCCAGGGCTGCAGGTTAATGACTCGTGTCCTGTCTGGACCACACCATCGCCCTCCACTGTTGCCCACAATGGGACCCAACAGCAGGCTGCAGGGAAGGAAAGGAGCTCTAGCAACAGCCAAGAATCATGTGACCCTCTCAGGTGACAGTCTTCTGATGAGGCAGCCCTTTCCATGAGAAGACTGCAGTGCTGAGTCATCGAAAGGCCAGGCTAAGCCAGGGAGTGCTGTTCTGAGTACAATCTAATCGTGTTTCCTCTCCATCTCTACCAAGTTCTTAGCCACTAGACTCACCGGTTGCTGTTTAAAAACATTTTTTAAAGATTTTATTCACCTATTTGACAGAGAGAGAACGTGCAGGAGCGCTAGAACACAAGCAGGGGGAGCAGCAGAGGGAGAGGCAGACTCCCCGCTGAGCAGGGAGCCCACTGTGGGGCTCAATCCCAGGACCCCAGGATCATGACATGAGCTGAAGGCAGATGAAGGCAGACCCTTAACCAACTGAGCCCCCCAGGCACCCTAAACATTTTTTTTTAAAGATTTTATTTATTTATTTGACAGAGACAGAGACAGCCAGCGAGAGAGGGAACACAAGCAGGGAGAGTGGGAGAGGAAGAAGCAGGCTCATAGCGGAGGAGCCTGATGCGGGGCTCGATCCCATAACGCCCTGAGCCGAAGGCAGACGCTTAACGACTGAGCCACCCAGGCGCCCCCTAAACACATTTTTTAATGCAGTATAGTTTTGAGATCTCCCAGTAACACAAAGAGTCACCTGAACACATTAACATGTTCCGTGGACTCGATGTTCATTATTTTCCAGGAGCATGATCTTAACAAGGGTTCTGATTCAACTCAATGCAAAACCTACAGAGAAAGCAGTTAAAAGGAGATTTTGTTTTCTAAACATATGGACACCTAAGCTGTAGAACTGCAATTTTTATTTCAAAACCAAATTACTGGCGTTAACAATGATCACCCTCCCTGATGTGGAACCGGAGCGGCATCTTGGACTCTTCAGTTGTCCCTCTGTGCACTTTTTGCACTGTAACTACTCTGTCTTCAAGAGCGTACATGCAAATAACATCAATATATGGTTCTTTAAAAAGGAAATAGATTGGGCGCCTGAGTGGCTCAGTCAGTTATGGATCTGCCGTCAGCTCAGGTCATGATCCCGGAGTCCTCGGATCGAGTCCCGTGTCTGGCTCCCTGCTCCTTAGGGAGCCTGCTTCTCCCTCTGCCTCTCTCTCGTAAATAAATAAGTAAAAGCTTAAAAAATAAAATAAAAATGAAACAGATACGGCTAACATCGCCTTGGAGATGCCCACTCAATTCCCTCTATTTTGGTAAAACAAACAAAAAACCCTTACCAGACCTTCGCCTGGGCACTGACATACACGTATGTGTAGCAAGCGTAGTCCTGCTGTATGTGTGCGTTCCTGTGTGTGTACTGATACACAGACGATACCCTACTTATACAACATCCTGTGTCCACCTCAGCAGCTTATCTGGGCAAGCTCTCCAGGCTGTGCTTCCGCTCTGCCTCTTTTTTATTTGCAGCTGTATAATATTCTTCAGCGCCGACTGACGAAATACATGCAGTCATTCTTGTACTGATGAACATGTGGTTTTGTTTATAACTCTTCACTATTACAGGCAAGCTGCATCGAACATGCTTGTTATATGTAATCAACTCTCTACAGTAGAAACTAGTTCACCTCTGGTTCGAGGGCATACATATTTTCCCTTTTAATACATAATGCTATAGCACCTGTCACTTCCTCCAACATTTTCTCACGCTCTAAAACAACAGTCGATATCACTTCCATCTGTGTTTCTCATCATCTTTATCAACTGGTTCAAAATTTAAAGCTAGTTTATCCTTCAACCAGAAAATTTCACAACCAGCTTGTCCTAAGAAGCCTCCCTTTCAGAATAAAAGTTTGCAAAGCCAAATGGACGACAAGCTATACTTCTCCAGTCTCAAAACAATTTCTGGAATTTACGATATGTCATCAATATTGCTCACAGACAGCAAAGATTGCTTGGCAAGTTAATGACCACTTCCACCTCAATTCAGATTGCAAAACCGAATTCATGAAGTATCTGAGTGCTGTCAACTGAAATCACATGTCTGATAATGGCAGATAATCCTGTTCAGAGAGAATTTTTCAGAGATGGATGATTAAGAAATCTATCTATACTCGGAGGATGAAGAGATGAACCAAACTGTAAAGCAGTCTGAGGACACAGGAGCCACTCTTCTCCTCGATATGGGGTATCCCCTCTATCCTTACACCCTGCTCACCCGTCTGCTCTGTCTGAACTTACCTAGCACCTACATCCTCACATTGCTCCTCTTGGTTCCTTGCTGTAATTCCACATTCTTCCCAGTCAGTAGGTCCTACAAAAACGGCCTGCCCAATTGTTTCCTTCCAAAACGATTTGGGAAAAGCTAAATATTTTAGGCAACAAAAATATCATATAGCTAAATGGTGACTGCATTGTAAAATGAAATAGCTCCACCCCATGCCCCATTCTGCATTCTTTGTGTCAAATTAGGTTATAAATGGAGATCATGAATATAAGCAGAGATTTATCTTCAAAATACAAGAAATTACCTAAATGTCTAAAAAAAAAAAAGGGGGATTAGCCAAGTTATTGCACTAAAAATGATGTCACAGAAAAATATTTAATACATGTTTTTAATGTCAGGCCAAAAAGCAGAATACAAAAGCCACACGGAGGGGCGCCTGGGTGGCACAGCGGTTAAGCGTCTGCCTTCGGCTCAGGGCGTGATCCTGGCATTATAGGATCGAGCCCCACATCAGGCTCCTCCGCTATGAGCCTGCTTCTTCCTCTCCCACTCCCCCTGCTTGTGTTCCCTCTCTCGCTGGCTGTCTCTATCTCTGTCAAATAAATAAATAAAATCTTTAAAAAACAACAACAACAACAACAACAACAAAAAAAAAACACAAAAGCCACACGGACAGAATTACACCACTTTCATGTCATTTTTATATATTTATACCTTATATCCATATATATTTAAATATATTACTCTAAAAAAACAACACATCCAAAATAGTGATTAACTGAGTGCTGGGGTTAGGAATGATTTCTTTCCTCCTCTTCACTTACTGCAAAGATTTTCTACAATGACTACGTATTACTTTTACCATCAGACTTTAATGATAATTTTAAAAATAAAACTTATGAACTCACTGACCAAGAACTCAAACTAGCGCATGGCATAGAACCCATTTGTGGCACTTCAGCCCCTACCACGCAGCTTAGAACATGATACACTCACATGGCACAGGTACTCACAGGACTCATCTGAAGTGATACTGGGGTAAAGATCACACTCCGATTCAAGGACAACTGAGACGAGAAGTTGCTTTAACTCCGCTGCACTATTATGTTTAGCAGGGTTGAGCCGTGACTTGTTGAAATCAAAAATATAGTCATAGTATCTGTGTGGGAAATAAATGCAAACAAAGTTTTAAAGCACTGTAGCCGAATTTTAGATACATACGTGGCAGTGGACACTGCAGCTGACTTCTCCAATCCATGGTACCCAGTACTGGTCCAATTAGAGGCTCTCACCCCAAATTACAATTTCTGGGGGAGCTTTTTTGCAAATACTGATGTCCGGACCATCAGAATCTCTGCGAGTGGGATACAGGCGCGGGAACTTCAGTAGTTTAGATAGAAGGCACTCCCAAGTGCCTCCTTTGACGTTGCTGTTAAGAACCAGTAATCAAACCAGTAATAGTAATCCCATCTCTCTTCGGTATGCAAGCCAATTATAACCAGCGACGGAGATGGGGCATCAGGGGTGGTGGTGGCAGGAAGTTTCCTACACTAAGTGAACGACAAGAGTCCCATTTCTCAGTACGTGATACCTGGACCAGTTGTAGCCACACTAACGTGGCAGAGATAAAAGAGTACGGATTCCCTGATGATACTGTTGAGCCCCTTCGTCAACTAGAATCCTCCGTGATCTTGGACTCTCTCAAGTGTGAGATAATAGTTGTTCTTACTGCTTGAACTTGATTGAGTCAGAGTTCCTCTTATCTTCCAAAAGTATCCTAGCTAATACACAACTCCCCCCTCCCCAAAAAAGGTCAAGGAATTCTCGACAGGGCCTTGAAAATTTACCTTCTGCTGATACCCAAATACCAGAGAAAGGATATTAAAACATTTCAAAGTACTCAAAGATCAGACAGGCTTCAAAGCAGTTGACACTTTAGATTTTGGTAAGCCAGAGGTTGTGTGTGTAGTCTTATGTGTAAGACTACCTGGTGTGTTTCCAGAAAAGTAAGGAGAGGTAGTTTAGTTCCAATGGGTCTGGAAGTGTGTGGACGTTAACCAGTGAGAGAGTGGAACGAAGACACTGAGAGCCCTTTCCATGGGAAAACCTCGGCAGATTCAGAAGAAAATTAAGATCAATGACTTGTAAATTTAGAAATGGTCAAGATGGTCAATTTGATCTTCTGTGTATTTTACCACACTTAAATAAATTTTAAAAAAGGAAATTAAAGTTGCCAGCGGCTCTGAGATTTGAGTTAGGTGCTGGCTTGTCCCAAATACGGAAAGCCTTGGTCCTGGATATGCAAACTCTAACAGAAAACTCCAAGGATGCTAAAGCGGTGGCGTCCGAGGGTTAATGTTGCCTTTCAGGAACTGAGGGAGTGCAGCTATTTGTTCATCGAGAACAAATGAGTGACTAGCATGTGATGGACCTCGTTCTACAACTGGAGGAAGCTGTCACGCACCAAACCGAACTCTGGGCTTCCAAAACGCATGCTGTTTCAACGCAGGGTTTGCGACATAAGCTGGGCACTTCAAAGACAGGAGCCTCTGGTTCTGAACAACGGCGGGCCTACACGGTGCGTGCTCCTGACCACCTCGCGCCTTCAGAACATCCCCATCACCTCCGCGTTCTACCAGCCACACTGCACTTTTACTCTGAGATAGACACTGACCCTCCCGAGTTCCTGGAACGCTCACCTGAATGCCTTCAAGTCTGAGCCATAAGGGCTAATGCCTTATAACCTGCTTCCTAACAATGGAGGGTATAATTAACAACAGCTGCCTCACACACCAGGCATGAATTAGTTAGGCCAACTTGGGATGATCACCTGCACTGCCTCGAAGTGCCCAGCCTTGTTTTTAAACCATCTCACAGCTGACTCAAGTCCTGGTTATCCAACCATCATCACTTGTTTTCCGTGCTTTCTCGTACTCCTACTAGTCATTTCAAGCATGTTACCAAGTCCTTTCCTACTAACAGTCTGGCACAGAAGGTAAATACAGTTTTACAAACAGTCCCAAGCCAACACGGTAAGCATGTTTGCCCCTTAAAAGATTTCCCAGCCATGATCTTCCTTTAGGATGACCTTTGTGTACTTCCTCTTCAATATTCCAAGGCAACCAACCACCTTGGCTTTACTCCTTCACACTGACTCTAGCCATTCTGACCGGTTTAGCAGATTTGGTACCAAAGGCTCATAGAGTATGCATCTAAAACGAGGATAACAATACCCACTTAGTTGTAGGAAAGTGAAAGAGAGAAAGAAGCTACCCAAGGGCCTCTTTAGCCTGAGCTTATGCTCCAGGCCTATCTGGGGCCAGCAGGTGTTAAGCTGGTCTTGCATTTTTTCCCACCAGGTGTCTGCTGTCCTGCAGGCAAAATTAAGCTGTGATGCCCACTGGAAACAAACATCTGGGGGAATAAAATGGCAATAGAGCCACCAAAGGACACTCCTTGTTGGCACTACAGGCCCTCAGTAGAGTCCTGCCTACACGGGTCTCACAGAGAGACGACACCACAGGCATGCCGAAACACCCTCCCAAGAGCAATCTGCCTTGTACTTGATGTGGTCAGCAAAGCCAGGCTGTGCACTGCTCCGCATTACAGAATACACCCTGTCTGTGGCCAAAGGGGTTCCAGACATGGAAATGTGGGGCGCTCCAGAACCAAACAGGAAGCTGCCAAGAGCAAGCACATGACCTACGTGCCTGCCCGGAAATGCAAAGCAGCTGCTGCGGTGCACGGATCACATCTAAGTAATTAGATGAAAACACCGAACATTTCGTATGGAACAGATTTGCGGAGCTCTGGGCAATGCTCCAAACTGAGGACCTTCTGACCAGATTTGGCGAGTGCGGTGGAGAGGTGGCCTATAAATGGCAACCCACCTGGGAATCCTGGTCCCAAGCTTTAAGCGGTCATCTTATTCCTAGAATTTCCTTCAAAAGAGAAGCTTCCACCGCCCCCCCCACCCCGTCCACCCACCCTACTCTCCCGTCCAAGGCGAGCATGACCATGGATTCCGAACAACCTACCCCTTCCCCTCAGTATCCTGCACGCAAACCAGGGTTCTCGAGCGCCCAGAATGTCCCTTAGGAGGGAGGAGGGGGAAGGGAAGAGCTTGGGTTTCAGTTCGTGTTTGTCCGAGCCGGCTCTCCCATCTTCTACACCTGTCACTTTGGTCAGTTCACTGGCCGGGTCGGGGCTGTTTCCTCATCTGAGAAATGGAGATAAGAGAGCGCGCGGCTTCGCCCCCACGCCCGCACAGCACCCCGGGGGCCGCCCCGCCTCCGCCCGGCCGCGCACGGGGAGCGCTCACCGCCGGAACGCTTCTTGCAGGAGGGAGCAGGAGGGGCCGGCGGTGGACGAGGGGTCGTGGTAGATGGAGAAGTTCTCGCGGGAGAGGACCAGCAGGCGCGGAGACGTCTTCACCGAGAGCGGCATAGGCCACAGCGTCGGGCCCGGCGCGGCGCAGCAGCACGGGGCCAGCGCCGCCAGCAGCGCCAGCAGCCCCAGCCCGCGGTGCTCCATGACCACCCCGCTGCTCGCTCGGCCCACGTCTGCCGGAGCTGCAGCCTGGACACCTGACCTCCGGGCCGACGGCGAGGAGGAAGTGCCGAGCGCGTGGGTGGGGGAGTCAGCTGACCGCACGCCCCGCCCGGGGAGGCCCCGGGAAACGCTGGGAACGCGGCTCGGGGCGCAGCCGGCATCGGCTCCTGACGCGGGGGGTTCGGCTGGCTTGCTCCCAAGCCCAGACTGTCCTCTGACGGCAACTCAGCCTGAACGGAAGCTTCCCGTCGGAACTCCCCGGGGCAGGGTTTTGAACAGGTGGGAGGTTAAAGATTCTGCAGATTTTCCGTGACAGCGTCTTGGCGCAGGACTTCTGGACACTTCAGAAGGACACCATGGACCCAGTTAATTAGGCGGATGATACAAAGAGGCAATATATTTTAAGGAGGAATTAATATTGCCAGACTATAATTTTCGAAAAAACTAAAAACATGACAACTACAAAATAGAACAAAAATGTGTCAAACATTTTATTCACCTCGTTAGACAATTACTAAATAAGTCTGGTTCAAAGACAATTTAATAAAGCAATGTTAGAATAAGATTGCTAAATGGTTTTAAAATTGGGAAATGTGCTACAATGACTCAGCCCTAAGTATCTGACTGAACCTGGAAATTCCCATCCTCAAAAAAAAAAAAAAAAAAAAAAAAAAAAAAAAAAAAAAAAAAGAAAGAAAGAAAAAGAAATTCCATTTACAATGAATTCCTAAGAGCAACTTAAATATTTATTGTGGCAGGCCTCTCTATATATTTGGAGATTAAATAGCAGATCTAGAAGCAAGCAGAAACAATGTCATTAGATCCTATGTGGCCGGAATTCAAATGTTCCCCCTCCACCCTACCACTCCCCTTCCCTCTCTCCTCTCCATGTATACATTTATTTTTCAACTCAGTATTTCTCTGCATTGGCTTCATTCTCAGGTGCTTCGTGATAGCGCTCTTCCTGGGTAGCAAGAACCACTCCTCAAGGAAACTTAGATCCCCCACTCATCCCTATCAATCCTGATAAAGGATCCCAATTGAAAAGCTTGATTTCACACACCCCTAAGGCAAAACAAGTTAAGTCACATGACCAAGATGGACTGGAGGATACTGAGGTTCCCCATAGGAGAATAGGTTATCAAAAAGAGAACTACAGTCCCAAAATGGCATTACTTAGGTTAAAGCACAAGTCAGTAAACGGAGACTTAATACCCAACATAAATATAATTCCAACCCCCCAGGATCGTAACCTGTAACCAGTTAACATGGAATTTCCTGGTCAGTACTAGGAAATTTACTGATGGACCCCATACACTCTCCTAAGGAGGGCAACCTTGCCTAAACAATGTATTCCTTGCTGATACATTCTTTGCTCCTTTTTAAAAATGCCCTCTCTTGCTTTTAAAAATGTTTCTCTTATGTAGCTCGGCAGAGTTCCCTTCCACTTGCTGGATTGGAATGCTGCCTGATTCATGAATCACTTAATAAAGCCAAATAGATCTTAAAATTGACTTAGTTAAATTTTGTTTTTTAACAAGGTGTTCTGTTACCAGAAGGAGAAAGGGATCCTAGGCAAGCCAAAACCACATATCTACTACAGTAAGGATTCTGAAAATTTTGGTGAAGAGCTGTAAGACTTAAACTTCATGTGGTGTGCTTAGAATACAGTTCTTCTGTAAAAGCAAGCATCAGTGCCACAGTATTCTTCCCTCTTATTGTTAATATAAATTTAATTTGCAGTGTCCACCTTCACTGCCACTTTTCACTGTTATTTGAAGGCTAACAGCATAATTTATCCAAGATTCAATCTCCAGTTCATATCGTTGAAATTATCATATCTTTGAGGACAACTTTCCCTTGTGTATTAGTTATCTATTGCTGTGTAACAAATACTGCAAAACAGAGGAGCTTAAAACAACAAATAGTAAATGATAAGATAATAAATACCTCACGGTTGCTGTGAACCAGGAATTCAGGAGTCTTTGCTCTGTGACTCTGGCTCAGGGTCTCTCATGAGGTTGCAGTCATCTGAAGACAGTTTTCTAAAGGCTTAGCTAAGGCTGGAGGATGGGATTCTAAGCTAGCTGACAAGGCTGTTGGCAAGAGACCTGAGTTCCTTGCTGGCTGTTGGCTGAAGCCTCGGTTACTTGCCACACGAGTGTCTCCACAGGGTTTATTGTGTATGTTCACAGCATGGCTGCTGGCGTCCCCCAGCCCAAGTGATCCAAGAGACAGCAAGAGCAAAAAGGAAGCTATGACACCTTTCCATCACATTCAATCCCTTAGAAGTGAGTTACTAACTATAGTCACATCCACAGGGAGAGAAATTAGGCTACACCTTTCAAAGGGAGGAGTCTACTCTCTGACCACAAATTATTTATATTCCAACCATATATAAAAGGTATTTCCTACCTCCCAAGAACCCCCAAAGTCTCATCCTTTTAGAACATTAGCTTGAAATCCAGAATGTTGGGATCTAAATTAGTTCTAAGTATGGATGAGGCTCCTAAATGTACCCTTAAAACCTTTAGATACGGGGGCGCCTGGGTAGCGCAGTCGTTGGGCGTCTGCCTTCGGCTCAGGGCGTGATCCCGGCGTTCCGGGATCGAATCCCACATCGGGCTCCTCCGCTGGGAGCCTGCTTCTTCCTCTCCCACTCCCCTGCTGTGTTCCCTCTCTCGCTGGCTATCTCTCTGTCAAATAAATAAAATCTTTAAAAAAAAAAAAACAACAACCTTTAGATACAGTTTCTCTTAATCTACAGACCTGTGAACTAGAGACAAGTTATCTGCACCGTATACATAAAAATACGATGGCGACACAGACCTGGATAACCAGTATAGACAGTTCTGTTCAAAAGAGGGAAAATGAGGGGCGCCTGGGTGGCACAGCGGTTAAGCATCTGCCTTTGGCTCAGGGCATGATCCCGGCGTTATGGGATCGAGCCCCACATCAGGCTCCTCTGCTGTGAGCCTGCTTCTTCCTCTCCCACTCCCCCTGCTTGTGTTCCCTCTCTCTCTGGCTGTCTCTATCTCTGTCAAATAAAATAAGATAAAATCTTAAAAAAAAAAACACAAAAAACTGATCTTTAAAAAAAAAAAAAAGGGAAAATGAGAAGCACCAAGAGGTCTGTAGCAATTCCCAAATCTGGCCAGGCAACTTTCGGAAGTTCCTTGATTAGGATTCGAAGCCTGGAAATAATTCTCTATGACTCTTGACTCCACTCTCTGGCCTTCTGAGTCATGTGTCCTTGTTCACGGAGTATGCGTTGGCAGCTGAGTAGATTTCTCTACTTGTAGAACTTCGGGGGTCCAAGGACCTCTTTTCATCTGGCACCATCCCTGTTGCTCAGTTCAAACTGGCAGCATTTCTGTGGATACATTTCTGTAAAAACTGTTGATTCCTTGTGAATCTCACTGAGGTTCATGCCATTAGACAAAAGCTATGCCCACCAATCTCTTCAAAATAAGCCCTTCTCTGCCTTGGGCTTCTACTGGGAACAGCATCCTTGGAAACCCTATTGTCTGATGGAGAGGATCTGTCAGGCATCCCCTTAAAATATTCAGATGACCTTTTGTCTCAATGACAGATATGTTGAGACACCACAGTAGATCTTTCTGAGGTCTTAAGGGATTTTATCCTCACGACCTCGGTGTCGTGTTTAGACTACATTTTCCTGGGGCGCCTGGGTGGCACAGCGGTTAAGCGTCTGCCTTCGGCTCAGGGCGTGATCCCGGCGTTATGGGATCGAGTCCCACATCGGGCTCCTCCGCTATGAGCCTGCTTCTTCCTCTCCCACAACCCTGCTTGTGTATCCTCTCTTGCTGGCTATCTCTATCTCTGTCGAATAAATAAATAAAATCTTAAAAAATAAATAAATAAAATCTTAAAAAAAAAAAAAAAAAGACTACGTTTTCCTGACAACACCTGGGTTTGATCTCTGCCCAGAAGCCAAGTCTTCATTTTCATTGGCTGCCTAGAAAATTTGGAAATTTTAAAAAACAATTAAGTCTTGGCGGCTTGGTGTTTAGCAGTCCTTCCTTTCCTTTACATTGCTCCTTTCACATTTTTGTATAGCAGAAAGATGAAGGTAGGCGGCACCGCGGATATTCTGGTTGGAAAGCTCCTTAGTTCGACCCCAAATTCATTAGCAGGTCCATCTTCCACTTCCTGTAGTTCACTGCGTTGCTGATCTTTCTGCCAGCGTAACCAGGATCGAATTTCCTCCAGTTTCCAGCAAGATTTTCTTTGCTCTCCTTTAAGCAAGCCTCCTCAGGTATATGTATCTTTTTTTCAAGGCATGTCATGCTGGCACTAACCCTATCTTCAAAATCATTCCAGCGTCTGTCCGCTGCCTGAGTCCAAAGGCACTCACACATTTGAGGTGTTCAAATGGCAGCGCCTCACTTCCAGGGATCAAAATGATTTTGTAATCTACTGCTGTGTGACCAATTAACAACACTTAAAAGATGTGTACAAATAACGTTTTGATAGACAGTGCCAAATTTCACTCCAAAATAGGTAACAGTGTAGGATAGGATCCATTTCCCCACAGCCTCATATCACAATATTATTAATCTTTTTCAATTTTAAAATCTGTTTTAATTTGTGCTTCCTTGATTACTCGTGAGGTTGAATAAAATGACCATTTTATATAGTCTTCTGGTAAGAGCTTTTTCATACCCTTTGGGTTTTCTTTAATGATTCATATGAATGTTTTTTAAATTACAGATAATCTCTACTGTATATTGCAAATATTTTCTCCCAGTCCCTTCATTTTCTTTTATCTTTCTGTGGCATCTTGTCTTAAAGTGATTTTAACTTTTTTGAGCTCTAATTTGTCAATTTTCTTTTTATGGCTTCAGGACTTGTCTTGATTAGAATTCAAAGATGATAAAAATTCTCCTATTTTCTTCTAATGCTTTTACAATTTTCTTTTTGAAGTAGATACTCTACTCCAGCTGATGTTTACTTTTGTGCATAGTTGAGGTAACGCTCTAACTTGTTTTCCACCCACAGGGATTGCCAGTTGTCAAAGTGCCATTTATTAAATAGGCCATTCTTTCTTCACTGATTCAAACACTTCCTACACCTCATTCTAAATTTTCTTAAAGATGTGTAATTCTGTTTAGGGATCTCTGTTCTGTTGGTCTATATATCTTTTCCTTGGCCAAGTACTATGCTATCTATGTTATACTATTTAAAATCAGTGTAATTTTGAGTTATGCTTTGATATCTTGAAGGGCATACACATACATTGTTCTTATTTCTAAAATTTCTGGGCATTTTTAATCATATTTCCTCCCACAAAAACTTGAAGACTTGATTGCCAATGTTCAGGAAAGTTGTCAAATATTGCTTGAATGGCATGGATTTTGTAGATGAGTTGGGAGAGAACTGACTTCACTGAGTCTTCCCACTTAGAAATAACTTTTCTTAATTTATGAAGTTGTTTTATGCTTATCACCAAAGTCTCACAGACGACTTTACACGGACTTTTGTATTTCCATGCTCCTAGGCCTTTCATTCTTTTGTTGCTTCTGTTACTAGAATTCCTTCCCCTCCTCCACCCCAGAAATGACAAAAGAATGAAGTGGAGCTTTAGGCATTGGCCTGGAAAGATCTTCCGGCTGGCTGCTTATACCATCAGCCTCATTCCTACCTCAACCAGAGTAGAAATAGTTGCCAAAATCTTCTTTGTGAAATGTAAACTAGGTCGTGTCACTTCCTTACTCAAAACATTTCCATGGCTTATTTCCCCACTGCCTGTAGCATAAAATACAAGTTCCTTCCCCTGACTCACACAGTGGCATAGAATCTGTCTGCACAGCTCTCTGATCACAGCGCTTCCTCCTCTGATGACCCTGCTCCAGGCACTCTGACCTCTGGTTACTTCCAATCCCTGAGCTTTCGCCTCCCTGCCAGCCTGACCTAAGAAGCAAAACGGGGAAGAGAAACAGAACTGGCAGAGCCTCTTGACCTGTGCTGAGCATGTTAGCATCTATCGCCTGACAAAGAGATTCTCTTTGACTCAACTTTGGTGGGGCCTTTTTGAGCCCTCTTCTTAACTAGCAGAGCCCAGTCGTAGCAAGAATCTTGTTAAGTCTGTTCACCAAGAGTCGCCTCCAGCCTTGCTATCCCATTACCCAGGGCGCCTTCAACAACACCCTCTTAGGTCAGTTTAGCAAGAATCTGCCCTACTGCTGATGTTTCCTCTTAATAATTTTCCATCCACTGGCAGCCCCACCCCAACTCTGCTCATTGGCTATAAATGCCCAGCTGTTTTTCTTGGGGTTTTTGGGGTTTTTTTTTGTTTGTTTGTTTGTTTGTTTTTGTATTCAGAGTTGATCTCAATCTCTCTCGGTAGTCTTTTTTTTTTTTTTTAAGTAGGCTCCATGCCCAATATGGGGCTTGAACTCAATGACCCCGAGATCAAGAGCTACATGCTCTACCGACTGAACCAGCCAGGCGCCCCTCTCTTGGTAGTCTTGACACCTATCACGGTAGTCTTGAATAAAGTCTTCCTTCCTGTTTTAAAAAGCGCCAGAATAATTCTTTCTTTAAAATAAACTTATTCAGATAATATCTGTGGATCAATTCGCCATGGGGAATGAGGGGAAAAGAGGCATCCAGGAAATTTCTATTTCTAGCTCAGGCTTGTGGGCAGACAATTTATTAGTCATTTAAGGATTAGTTTGTGGGGAACAGAATCCACTCTAGTTAGTTTTGGCAGGAATTAACTATAGGGTATCAGAGTACAGGATATTAACCGCAGGTACAGTGGGTCACAAAATCTTATGAGAGCTGAGTCACTTGACTCTTGGCTGAAATTCCTTGAGGAACTGTTCCTTTGTGACTAGAAAGCCAAAAGCCAGAGGGAGAAGCCTTTACTACAGCTGTAATTCTAGAATCATACCAGTTCAGCTCCAGTCTGTACCAGTAAAAGGGATACCTCACGCACTGCTTCTGTCTCCACTTTACTGCCTTCTGAATTCAGCTCTCAGGTAACCACAACGAACAGGCAGAAACTAAAACACATGGAATCCTGGAGCAAGGATAGTTTCCAGCTTCCGTAACACAGGCACCCCCGCTTTTTGAAAGCTCACATTAGGACACCTCACTGTTATGACAAACCTACGTTAGGACCCGTCTTCACTAACTTAAAGAAACTCAAAGAGTATTTTCACTTTTGTGAAAAAAAGGCAAAAAGCAACAATAGCATTCGGCGTCTGTTTCGCAGCCAGCCATTATAAAGGCCGCGCGCACCCCAGCAGCAAGAGTGGCGCCCCCGAGCGCCTTCCCCGGGAACTACACTCAGCCCCTGAGCATCGAGCCGCCACAGCTTTGAACGGTGTCTGTGAGCACCCGTGCTTTATCTGGATTTACTTTGTGCATCATTAGCAAAATGTGGCCTATGGTATCAGAAAAGCCAAAAGAGGTTATTTTGGGGGTCTAGGAAAGTTCAGAATTTGTTCCATGTAAGTTAGTGGTGATTACTTCTTCACTTGAGGCCGTTTTGGCTTACGGAAGTTTCGTAGGCATTCTCTACTTTGGGAGAACAGGAAAAACCCGTACAGGATGACATACTAGAAACAGGTGGAAATGGATGGATGCTGAGTGAGAGAATTAAGCTCTTCACAGAAGGTGAGACAATTAATTGAGAAAGACAGACAGCCCAGAACCTGGGCACCCAGGTGGGCAAAGCCGCCTAACTCCTGAGGAAGTTCCTGATCCTGGACGTGGCTCTGCCCTCCGACTATGTTTCTCTGCTCTTAAGGCACAGACTTAAACAATCCTGATTATGTGGGAATTCCGTCACTGCGATCATGAAAACTGAGACTGAGCTCCGTTTGGCCTACGAGTGTTCAACGGGCTCTCCCAGAAGGGCAGGAGGGTTTGAGTTTCACCTGCTCCGGCAGGGGGCAAGCATCTCTCCGTGTTGGGCTAAGACGAGCTGCAGAAACAGGGCTCTCACGCCCTTATCTGTTAGTGCCCCCTGGTGGGACTCGACCCTCGCTCTCTCCTCCAACACTCCACCTTCGCCTTCCTCTATTAATTTATATAATTTGGCTATTCATTTAATCTGTTAATGCAGACCAACTGCCAAGATGCTAGAAATTACAAAGACCCGCAAGAAACTAACATGAGATTTCTCCGGTCGCCAGAGCAAGGTTGGCAGCGTGTCTCCCACTCCTCCTAAACACGTCCCCGTTTTGCCCTCCTCTCAGCCTCCACAATTCGTCATGGCATGTGAGATGTCATGATGGAGCAATCAGAACTGGGTGGGACTGGGAAATGTGATGGTTGAAGGAGCTAATCTGCTGCATGTCCACGAGCCGGGCGGCGTGAGGTCTCGAGCTTCCCCTTTGCCCTATGCATGCTCCGATGGCGCTGTCTGCCCCGGAGCCCTCCCCTCTCTTCTCTGCCAGCCAACCTGGTACCCTCCAACCACCAGCTCTGCTGATTTATCAACATTCCACAGTTAGAGTGGTGCTGCTCTAGCCAGAGGCAAACAGGTCGATAACACAGAATTGATGGCCCTGATATATCAGACGTAAGAATTTAATATATGCTGGAGAAGGCATCACAGATTAGAGTGAAAAAGGATTGTCACTAAATGGCATAAGAACAATTGATGAGATTCTTGGGGGAAAGATCAATTTAGGTAATTATTTCAGCCTTCCCAAATTAATTCCAGATGTACTGATGAAGTAAATTTTTAAAAACCTAGAAGAAATTGAAAGTGAGTATTTATTAAATCTTTGGAGAGGGAGGACTATCTTCCTCTTAGCTTAGGTTTGGGTGATGCTCATGAAGGAAAAAGAATCAGTAGTTTAAAAAAAATCTAACTTTTGCATGTCAAAAAAGTAATCCAAAATAAAATGTATTCTTTTTTTTTAAAAAATATTATTAAATCTTTGGAGAGGGAGGACTATCTTCCTCTTAGCTTAGGTTTGGGTGATGCTCATGAAGGAAAAAAAATCAGTAGTTTAAAAAAAATCTATTTAACTTTTGCATGTCAAAAAAGTAATCCAAAATAAAATGTATTCTTTGAACTTTAAAAGAGATTGTGGCAAATGCAGCCACTAATGGCACATTGCAGAGCAATACACATTCCACAGGAAAACTGCCAGAGGACTTATGTCCAAATAAGGAAATGCAGTTGGTTAATGAACATATGGACAAATGTTCAACCTTAGTTGTTGTGCTCAAATATGTGTACAATTAAAAACAGAATAAGAGGAGGGACAATCCTTTATAGGTTAAATTAGTCAAGATTAAAGACAATTAGAATACTTAATGAATCACACTTCAGTTAGCCCTGCCTGATCATGACTTGTGTATTTGTGTCTCTATCTGTGTGCTCACAGCTACAGGCTCCTGGGAGTTAAGAAGCCGTCGTTTTGAAAGCCCTATTTCACCAGAATCTGTACACAGTCTCTCAAACCCTTATGACAACCTTTCGAGGTACGGAGGGTTAGGCTCATTTTACAGATCTGGAAGGTGAGGCTCAGAGAGGCACTGCTAGGACGTGTGAGGGCCAGGATTTGAGCTCCATCTGGCCTAACCGCACATTCTCTGGCTCTTCTCACTGGAAGAGAGACAGGCTGCCTGTCTGAAATGCTCTTAGCCGGCAGGGGCACCTCTCTGGCTCAGTCCGTGGAGCATGTGACTTCTGATCTCGGGGTCGTGAGTTCGAGCCCCACACTGCGTGTAGAGATTACTTAAACATATACATAAACTTTAAAAAAAAAAGATGCTCTTAGCTGGTAAAGAAGGCGGCAGCCTCTGTTGCTGAAGCCTGAACCTGGAAGAACTGCTTCCTCCCTTCCTCCGTGACCCCCAATCTAGAAGGAAGATGAACAAGAAGTTATGAAGAAGAAACAGAATGAGGACTGAGAAGTGAAAAGCAGAATTCAAAATCAAAGAACCAAGTGTGCAGAAGTGTGCAGAGAAAACAAACCAAAAACAAAAGAAGAGACACAAGGCTGCGGCTCTTGAGACCACTCGCCCCCTACCCCTCAACAACTGGTCCTTGTCTCCATGAGGTAACCTGGCCTGTGCTCCAAGGAGGCCGTTTTATGGCTGGATATCAAAGAGCCAGGCTCCACCCCTTCGTGGAACAACAGAACAGGTGTTTCTGTCCTCTGGGAAGCTTTGTCCCTTACCAATCTGCCCTTTGTGGATAGTGGATGTCATATAACTGGGGACAATTAAGTTAATATTATCCAGTATGAACAGTGTGATGCATGTGGAAACAGCATTTGAGGACCCCTATCAGAAATCCACACTTTAGGGAGGATAAGTGAGCTCCTAAAAGACCCTAATCAAGAAGATACACTCCAGGACTACAACTTTGGTTATTGTTTTTGAAACTTAACAACAGAAGTTTAGGTGAGGAGCATAAGGAATGACTGGAATGGCTTCCCATTGGTGAAATAGAAAATTGAAATGTGTGGCTGACTAGAAAGACTGTACCCGCCCTAGTGCCCTCACCCAGTAAGTCTGAGACTCCAGGAAGCCCAGCCCCAAACCTCTGGAGCAGCACGTGACTCTCAGATGTTCACACGACACTGTGTTCAGCCGGGTTGCCATGGCCTGTTTCCTGATGCACCTAGAAATTTGGCTACTCCTGATAAAAAAATATTGTTCCTTCTTGGAGTGAACTTCTCGAGCAAAGAACTAGTTGGAATGCCTGGATGGAGGTCGTTTTCATACCTGCATGCTAACAAACACTAGCACCTGTGGCAGGAGGTGGGCTCAGACTCCCTTTCACTGTAATAAAACACATGGCAGCAAAGTCGTCCAGGAGAGGATATGCCCCACTGTATCTAATACCAGAGGCTCCCAGCATTTAGGAGAATAACAAAAGCAACAACAAATAGATTACCTGACACTTGCTTGTAGACACACTGATTTGGATTGGTTTGCAACTGTGGCTCTGTAAGCCTGAGAATACATCTCCGGGATGCCCTGAGAGCTTTTTCTTACCTCTGAGTGTGAAGCAAAGGCAGGGATGCTAACTTCAGAGATCCCACTCCCCTTTCAAATCCCTACTTTGATTGACAGGCAGAGAGGATGGACGACAGTTTTTTCACCTAATTAGCTGCAATGACTATGGCTGCCAGGGCCAGCTCGACTAATGCCCCAAGGCTAGAGCTCTGCAAGCTTTAATTGTGTGTGTGTGTGCGCGCGCGCGCGCGCCTCTGTGTGTCTGTATGTCTGTGTGTGTGTGTATGTGTGTGTGTGTGTGTGTGTGTTTAGGGGTGGAGTCTTGTTGATGAAAAGATGGGGGAAGTGACACCCGTTCCTGTTGAGCCTGATCCTGTTGTCTTTATGAGGACAAGACTTCCAACTGGTCCAAGTGAGAATTTTGCTGCATGTAGACAATGAGAACCAGGCCTCTGATCACAGCCAACCTGAGCTCTGTTCATTGTCACTGCTAACTTGACCTACTATTATGGAAATTGCTCCAATTACATGCATAACATTTGCATGCGAAATGACAACTAAGTGCTTGCCTAAGAGGCAATTTTTGCAAATGAAGCTGGGTGTTTCTACAACAGGGTATTTTGCCCTTTGTTGGGATTACTTGTGACCGGATGAGATGACAGTCCTCCCTCAAGCAGTGCCTTGTGGCCTGTCATAAATTACTTGTCCCTGAAATGCTTCCTATGGCTTGCAGACGAGCCCCCTGAAATAAATGGGCTTCAATCACTAGTTTGAACAATTCTCCTGTTTCCAAGTAATAAAACATCTGGAAAATTGGGCTAAATGGATAAAACAGTTCTCTGTAATAAGTATCTGGCATCCTTACAACTCTGTATAATGCATTTTTTTTATGACCAGATGTTGTACTTCTATGTTATGAAGAACAGAGGCATGTTTAGTCATGCTTTTTATTACATTTAAAATGCAAGGTATATTTTCACAGCTCCCTGGAGAAATGCTATCGCATTGATTGGGAATTGTTGATGTGTTGGTTTACAAACTTGAAAAGTAAGGGAATGGCTCAGAAAATTGAAGATATAATTTAAGCAGTCATTAAACTGGACACTCACAGGGAACTGGCTTAAGAAAAAGAATTCAGTCTATAAATTTTCCTTCACTCCTAGTGGATTTGTTCCACAGAGTCTTTGATCTTGCAGTCGTTTATGTTCTTATGTGTTTTCTGTAATATTTACAGCTTTATGAAGAAATGATTTCATCAAACTTGCTATTCACTCTTCCCGATTTCTCATTAAGAAAGCTTAGCTGGTAACGCACCTGTGTAGTCTCGATTTTATAGCCCTTTATGGGGTTCCAGCAAGATGTTTTAAACATGTGTGTCGGGGGGAGGGGCACAGAGCTATCTAGAACACTGTCCCCTGGGCTATTATTCCACAGATCTCCCCAGACAAGTACCACATCACCAAACACACACATTATTTATTTATTTTTGAAAGTCTGGGAAACACAGAAAAGTACAAGAAGAAAACCAAAAAAAATTATCTGTAACTATATCCAGTGATTACTGTTATTCATATAGGTACTTTATAAAATTATAATCATGCTCTCTATAGTGTTTTCTCACTTCAAACACCACGGGCATTTTTCTTTTTTATTGACTATCCCTTTAAAATATGAGTCTTGTTGGATAGACCATTTTTATTGAACTAGTTCATCTGGGGATATTTAAATTTTTCAGAAATTGTCACTTCCATAAATAATCAATGTTAAATACCTTGATGTAAAATTCTTTTTATAGATCTCTGATTCTTTCCTGGAAGGAGAAGTGCTGGAGCAAAGTATATGAGTTTTTTATCTTTAAGACTGTACTTTAATACGTGCTGTTCCAAGTGTCCCGCAGAAAGGGCGCAGTGATGTCTGCTGCACCTGCCCACTGTGGGACACGAGCGGCCGGTTTGCACACAGCGTCCTCCCATTAGTAACGGCTCCCCAGTGACCACGGCCATCTCTGCCTGCTCTCTGAGTTGCCAGCATTTTCCTGGTTTGATACCTGCCTTTTAATGTGCAGGATGAGCTGGGAAATTTTATTTGTTTGGCCAGGTTCCCTTCCCTCAATCCTCTCTTGTTTAGATGCTTTCAACTTCTTTTCTCTGCATCTTTTCCTTTGTGGAATCTTCCTTATTTGGCTTTTAGGTTTTGCCAGCTTGAAATCAAAATTCTAGATGTAGGCTTTTCTTAATTGGTGGTTTTGTAGTTCTTTAATGGTTTCATTTGTAGATTGAACGCCAATCTAACCAGAACTGATTCTGGTGTACTGCCTGAAGTCAGGGCCATAATTTATTCTTTGCCAAAGGTTAATGGGTTGTATCAGTATCTTGTATTCAATATTCCATTGTAAAAAATCCATCTTTTAAGAATTAAAACCAGAGGCTGTGTTATTTCCTCTGTCTAGGTCTTTTAAAAATGGGTTTGCTCTCACAGATAATTCACTGATGTTTGACTTTGAGTTTTCCCTTGTCAGTCTCTCTCGCCTGAAAGTAGGATTTATCTGTTTTCACCGATTGTAAACCACAGCTCCTCCTGACTGTGAAACCCTTAACTCCCAATAGCTCTGTTTGGACATGAGTCTTCTCGGTTTGGCTCCTAGGTTGCCCAGGAAGTTTCAACACAAACTCTCTCTGTGCTGTGAGCCTCAAAAGCCTTAAGCCTAAGAGAATCCAGACAGCACGCAATTAGAAACAGGTCATCTGCAGTTGGACAACTGATTCTAAGTCTGTAACAGATGCCCATGTGAGTCTGTGGGCCTCAGTTTACTCATTCGTAAACTGACAGAGAAGCAATGAGCTTGCAGTGTGTCCTTTAAAAAGTACTCATTTTGGGGCGCCTGGGTGGGAGAGGGAACACAAGCAGGGGGAGTGGGAGAGGAAGAAGCAGGCTCATAGCAGAGGAGCCTGATGTGGGGCTCGAACCCATAACGCCGGGATCACGCCCTGAGCCAAAGGCAGACGCTTAACCGCTGTGCCACCCAGGCACCCCATGAGACATGATTTTTAACCAATAAATAAATATTTTTTAAAACACCGACTCAGCACTGGGAGCGTGTGGCTACATGGCACTTTGAGAGTGCAGGATGGGACCACACTTCGGGAGGCAATTTTGCAGTCAAGCACCTCAAACATTTCTTTCCTTGAGAGCAGCAGTTCCACCTCTGATACTTTAGCCTGGAAAAGTCCGCCACAGATGTAGAAGGAGACGACACATAAGGATGTTCATGAGACAATGAAGGGTACGAGGAAAAACTCAATGGTAGGGGCAGTGATTACCTGGGTAGCTTGTATAATGGCAAAATTCTCTTAGATTTTTGCTTGAATGATCCTAACGAGGTAATCCAAAACCAAATGGGCAAAGTATTTCATTATTGGTAACAAGTCAATGATAATGTGCAACCATAAAAAAAGGATAGTAAGAGTAACAATATCCTGAGAAAATATGCATATTATAATGTTAGGTGAAAAAAAAAAAGTGAAAAATAAATTGTCTAACCAGTATAATGCCTGAGTAAAAATAGCCTAGGCAGTACAAAGGCTTTAAGAAAACCTGATGGGGACGTGATGCACAGCATGGCGACAACAGGTAATAATGCTGTCGTGCATATTTGGAAGTTGCTGAGAAGAGACCTTACAAGTGTTTATCACAAGATAAAAAATGTGTATGTGTGGAGACGGGTGTTAACTAGACTTACTGTGGTAAGCATTTTGTAGTATATACAAATAGCAAATCACCTTGTACACTGGAAACTAATATAATGTTATACGTCACCTATGTTTCAATTAAAATTATTTAAAAAACTTAAAATCACGCTGATTTTCTTTGGGGTGTGGAGGATTTTTTTCCTTTTTTTCCTACTTCTCTATTCTAATTTTCTGCCATGAACCCATCTAAATTTTACAATCAGCTACAAGTAAACCTATTTTTCAAATGAATATTTGTTCTTTGAACAAAAACACATGATTTTGAAAGTAATACCTATTCCTCTCATAATCACTGCATTGTCGTAAGGGTTAGACAGAGTTATCATGAGGGCAACCGGGTTGTGGACACGTTTGAAGTACGCAGCTCTTTGCATGCATGAAAGGGGTTAGGATGACACACGGACATACTGCTCCAGAATTCTGCTGAATTCCCATCTTGAGGTATAGATCACAGGAATGAGCTCTCCAGCCAGAATGTGAATGATTGTCTTCCACTTTGTTTCATAGGTTTGGATTTTTATGTGTTGGATTCCCTTTGTGTAGAACTCAGTTTCAAAATTCAGAAGTGCAACTGGAAGAAGACGACGTAACTGGTTAGTCTAACACTGGCTGCTTTTCCACGGGCTTCGCTTTTCACTGCTGTGCACCCTATTGATTTTGCCCTCTTCTCATTCCCATTCAGAGGATAACTCCTGGGGTCAAGGACTGTGGACTTCACTTCATGTTCAGCTTCCAGAATGCTACGGGAATTTAATGAGTGCCTGTTACAAGCGCAACGGGCCTCTGCTGGAGCCCTGGCCTTGTCCTGCCGGGAGCCAGAGAGGGCACCGAAGGCTGAGCGACGCCCCCGTCAGCACCAGCAGACACGGCTCCCTGTGGCTTGGTCTGCCGCAGTCTGGCATCAAGGGAGGACACTGAGCAGAAATGGGTTTCTTGCCACCGTTCTCCCTCGGCCAGAGGTATGCTGGCTGTCTCCGTGTTCCAGTCCCCATGTTCTTACTTTCTGGAATTGACCCTTTTCTTTTAGTCAATGCCTTGTCTGTCTTACTCTCACCATAACTGCGTCTCTGGCCTGGATCTGTTCTCAACTGACGCTTGTGGAGCCCAAGGACCGGAGGCCTCTCTGATGGGCTCCATGAGTTCTAAGACAATTAAGACACAACTGAGGGGCGCCTGGGTGGATCAGTCGGTTGAGCGTCTGACTCTTGATTT
>NC_048220.1:50341448-50345802 GCF_002007445.2 Ailuropoda melanoleuca | reverse complement strand
CAGCAGTTCCACCTCTGATACTTTAGCCTGGAAAAGTCCGCCACAGATTTAGAAGGAGACGACACATAAGGATGTTCATGAGACAATGAAGGGTACGAGGAAAAACTCAATGGTAGGGGCAGTGATTACCTGGGTAGCTTGTATAATGGCAAAATTCTCTTAGATTTTTGCTTGAATGATCCTAACGAGGTGATCCAAAACCAAATGGGCAAAGTATTTCATTATTGGTAACAATTAAGTCAACGATAATGTGCAACCATAAAAAAAGGATAGTAAGAGTAACAATATCCTGAGAAAATATGCATATTATAATGTTAGGTGAAAAAAAAAAAGTGAAAAATAAATTGTCTAACCAGTATAATGCCTGAGTAAAAATAGCCTAGGCAGTACAAAGGCTTTAAGAAAACCTGATGGGGACGTGATGCACAGCATGGCGACAACAGGTAATAATGCTGTCGTGCATATTTGGAAGTTGCTGAGAAGAGACCTTACAAGTGTTTATCACAAGATAAAAAATGTGTATGTGTGGAGACGGGTGTTAACTAGACTTACTGTGGTAAGCATTTTGTAGTATATACAAATAGCAAATCACCTTGTACACTGGAAACTAATATAATGTTATATGTCACCTATGTTTCAATTAAAATTATTTAAAAAACTTAAAATCACGCTGATTTTCTTTGGGGTGTGGAGGATTTTTTTCCTTTTTTTCCTACTTCTCTATTCTAATTTTCTGCCATGAACCCATCTAAATTTTACAATCAGCTACAAGTAAACCTATTTTTCAAATGAATATTTGTTCTTTGAACAAAAACACATGATTTTGAAAGTAATACCTATTCCTCTCATAATCACTGCATTGTCGTAAGGGTTAGACAGAGTTATCATGAGGGCAACCGGGTTGTGGACACGTTTGAAGTACACAGCTCTTTGCATGCATGAAAGGGGTTAGGATGACACACGGACATACTGCTCCAGAATTCTGCTGAATTCCCATCTTGAGGTATAGATCACAGGAATGAGCTCTCCAGCCAGAATGTGAATGATTGTCTTCCACTTTGTTTCATAGGTTTGGATTTTTATGTGTTGGATTCCCTTTGCGTAGAACTCAGTTTCAAAATTCAGAAGTGCAACTGGAAGAAGACAACGTGACTGGTTAGTCTAACACTGGCTGCTTTTCCACGGGCTTCGCTTTTCACCGCTGTGCACCCTATTGATTTTGCCCTCTTCTCATTCCCATTCAGAGGATAACTCCTGGGGTCAAGGACTGTGGACTTCACTTCATGTTCAGCTTCCAGAATGCTACGGGAATTTAATGAGTGCCTGTTACAAGCGCAACGGGCCTCTGCTGGAGCCCTGGCCTTGTCCTGCTGGGAGCCAGAGAGGGCACCGAAGGCTGAGCGACGCCCCCGTCAGCACCAGCAGACACGGCTCCCTGTGGCTTGGTCTGCCGCAGTCTGGCATCAAGGGAGGACACTGAGCAGAAATGGGTTTCTTGCCACCGTTCTCCTTCGGCCAGAGGTATGCTGGCTGTCTCCGTGTTCCAGTCCCCACGTTCTTACTTTCTGGAATTGACCCTTTTCTTTTAGTCAACGCCTTGTCTGTCTTACTCTCACCGTAACTGCGTCTCTGGCCTGGATCTGTTCTCAACTGACGCTTGTGGAGCCCAAGGACCGGAGGCCTCTCTGATGGGCTCCATGAGTTCTAAGACAATTAAGACACAACTGAGGGGCGCCTGGGTGGATCAGTCGGTTGAGCGTCTGACTCTTGATTTCGGCTCAGATCACAATCTTGGGCTCCTGAGGTCGAGCCCCGCATCCCCCATGCTCAGCGGGGAGAGTCTGCTTGAGATTCTCTCCCCCCCTCGATCTCTCTCTTTCTCTCTCTCAAATAAATAAATAAATCTTTAAAAAAAATGTAGTGGGATCTCTCTAGTGATAATCTAAAATATGATTTTACCAGTTATAAAGGCAGTAATCCCAAATTGGAAGACATTTTCTTAGGCTAAGACTTGTACTGTGGCTGCATTTGGCCGCTGCGAGGAAGGGCAGGTACAGCGAAGGTGGCTCACTGACCACCAGGTCTGGCAGCTGGCAGCTGCTGGCTCAGTTCAGGGCTTTAATGATGTCAGCGCTGGTGTCACTGTGATTCCCCTGTCTTGTCCCTCGGAGCTGCAAGTTGGTTGCTGCCACTTCGGGCATCGTGCTCTGTGCTGGAGGCAGGATGAAGAGGGAAAGAGGAGGCATCAGCCTCATTGATCTCTTCTAACCGCAAAGCAAAACATCTTCCAGAAAGCTCCTAGCAGGCCTCCTTTTACATTTCATTGGCACCAAAGGAGTCACACAGCTGTCCTGGCTAAGAGGGAGACCTAGACATCCACTGGTGGGTCAAGTGCACAGGGTTGCTACGATGGGCTTGGGTCAATCACCACTGGTCACATAGGGCTAGATGCAGGGTTTGAAATAAGATCACGGTGTGGGCTGGCTGTGGGGCATAAGGCATGGGTGGGCCACGCACCACACGGGCCCTGCCCTCTTGCTTCCTTTCCCGGGTGACCTTTGTTTCCTTGTCTCCTCTCCCTGTGCTTCTTGCTCTGTTCAGGTGGTGATTTCCTGCTGCCTTTGGGCAGCTCACCTGCTTCTCCACTCCATGGATGATGGACAGACTGCAGCTAGTCACTCCCCTCCTCCTCCGTCAGGTGGAAAAGGGCTTTATTTCTAAGACCATTCTTTCGAAGTAAAGGTCATTATTTCTTTTTTTTTTTTTTTTAAAGATTTTGTTTATTTATTCGACAGAGACAGAGACAACCAGTGAGAGAGGGAACACAAGCAGGGGGAGTGGGAGAGGAAGAAGCAGGCTCATAGCGGAAGAGCCTGATGTGGGGCTCGATCCCATAACGCCAGGATCACGCCCTGAGCCGAAGGCAGACGCTTAACCGCTGTGCCACCCAGGCGCCCCAAGGTCATTATTTCTAAATGGACTTCAAAGCTATGATACTAAATCTCAGCTATTTATCAAACTTTTAAGGCTTAAGTTCCATTTATTCTCACCCGAATGCAATTTCCTAGGCTGAGAAAAAATCGCTTATGCTCAGCTGACAGCAAAGCAATGCTAATTTTTGCTAAAGTCCCCTGGGGCTAAGTGTTTGCCAACTGACAAGATAAGAGAGGAGGAATTTAGCACAACTCTGGGTTTTTCCTGGAGAGCAGCGAGCTGGGCTTGTGCTTCAGGGGCCCGTGCCTCCCCCTCTTCTCTAGGATATCCCACTCCTCCTCCTCGCTGTGCTTACATCTACGAAGAACTTCTGTGTGTTCTTTACCCCTCCTTCTCGCTTTTTGTTTTCTTGTCTCCTGCTGGCCGGGACCTCATATTTCCCCTTGTGATCCCTTCAAGGGCAGAACTGCCTGCGGCTCCCCCCTCATCGTTTCTGTAATTTTCCTGAGGCACACAAGTTCCCTTGTCTCTTCCTGGCTCAGCCGCTCCACCTGCTCCCTACTGGTTATCCTGTGCTTTCTCGTGTGTTCTAAGGTTAATAATGCGTCTCCAGCCTTGACCATGGTCTGTCAGGCAGTGAGAAATCAGGCACTGCGCGTTCTCCTCTCAGCGTGGCTGTGAGCATTGTGAGGTCTTAGGCAGGTGACTGAATTATGCTGCAAAATTAATACTGTGCTGGGAAATCATTTTGAAATTCAATATTTTTAAAGTTTCTTGGGACTTAATGACACAAATATTATGTAACTATCGATGACATATTTTTCTCCTGTTTTAAAAGTCTGTTTCCTCTCTGAAAAATTTTAAATATAAAGAAATATTAAAAGATGAAGTTAAATGGAGAAAGGAGGGGCGCCTGGTGCAGTTGGTTAAGCCTCCTCTTGACTTTGGCTCAGATTGTGATCTCAGGGTTGTGAGATCCGGCCCTGTGTCGGGTTCTGCAGNGGGTTGTGAGATCCAGCCCTGTGTCGGGTTCTGCAATCAGTGGGGAGCCTGCTTGAGATTCTCTCCTTCTCCCTCTGCCCCTATACCCGCTTGTGCTCTCACATGCTCTTTCTCTAAATAAATAATAAATAATCTTTTAAAAAAAATAAATGGAGGGGTGCTACCATGGCTCAGTCATTAAGCATCTGCCTTTGGCTCAGGTCATGGTCCCAGAGTCCTGGGATGGAGCCCTGCATCGGGCTCCCTGCTCAGCGGGGAGTCTGCTTCTCCCTCCCTCTGCCCCTCCCCCCAGTTCATGCTCTCTCTCTCAAATAAATAAATAAAATCTTAAAAATCAATCAATCGGGGCGCCTGGGTGGCACAGCGGTTAAGCGTCTGCCTTCAGCTCAGGGCGTGATCCCGGCGTTATGGGATCGAG